>NC_039260.1:10696601-10706601 GCF_003368295.1 Carassius auratus
TATATTGTGGCATATAATTACTGAATCACAATATAAATCTATTATCATTACACATTCTCCTTCGATTCATCTAATTAAAGGAGAATTACTTGTAAAAACATTGTTTCAAAGTAGCGTTACAGTAAATTCTTCTTCTGCCTTCAGCAGATTATAGTTCACACTGTAACAATATACAGAAAGCATGTGTGAAGTGTTCATGGTTCTGGTGTGTGTGTTGTGTGTGTGTGTGTGGTGTGTGTGTGTGGTGTGTGTGTGTGTGTGTGTGGTCCAGCTGCCGGTGGTGATGCGTATCCCACAGTTCTCTGCGCTGGCTCAGAATCTGTGTATGATGCAGTTCTCCATCCTGGGATACGGTGACATCATCATACCAGGTCAGACACTGCCCGGCGGGCGGGGGCTAGGGCCAGGGCGGGGCCAGCAGCTCTGAGCCGTGATGATGAATGTGTGTGTGTGTGTGTGTGTGTGTGCAGGTCTGCTGGTGGCCTACTGTCACAGGTTTGACGTGTGGATGGGGAACTCCAGAAGAGTCTACTTCATCTCCTGCACCGTGGGTACGAGCTTCTCCTGATGATCCTCCTGCAGCAGAGACTGTGCTCTAACGGCTGTGTGTGTGTGTGTGTGTGTGCAGCGTACGCCGTGGTCTGCTGCTGACCTTCGTTGTGATGCTGTTGTCTCAGATGGGTCAGCCAGCGCTGCTGTACCTGGTTCCCTGTACGCTCCTGACCAGCTCCGTCCTCGCGGCGTCCGCAAGGAGTTCACACACTTCTGGAGCGGCTCGGGGACGTATCAGGTGACCACACGTGATTCATGAGCTCGTAACACACACACACACACACACACACTTCAGTTTCTTCACCTCACACGCAGCGATCGCTTCAGTGACGCTCATGAATTAAAGCCGCAGAATAGACTCGAGGAAACACAATATATAACTAAACTTCACTATGAGATTCAGTTTCAAAGATGCATTTAATGATTAAAACTAGAGTTTATATGAACACTACCGTCTAGAGTTTGGGGTCAGAAAGATGTTTTCTTCTGCTCATCAAGGATGAATTTATTTGATCAAAAATACAGGAAGAAATGTAATATTGCTAAACATTATTACGATGTAAGTAACGTTTTTCTGTTGTAATATAATTCCAATGTAATGTATTTCTGTGATGCTCCGCTGTATTTCCAGCATCATTCCTTCATTCATTCTTCAGTGTCACATGATCTTCAGAAATCAGAATAATATGATGATTATTATTAGATTATCAATGATCAAATAGCAATCTTTTCTAACAATATACACTACTGTTCAAAAGTTGGAGTTAAGAAATTAAAACTTTCATTCAGCGAGGATGTGATAAATTAAGAAGTGACAGCAAAGATTTCTATTTGGAATAAATGCTCTTCTTTTTTACTTTTTATTCATCAAAGAATCCTGAAAAAAGTATTGCAGTTTAACACATATATGATTGATCATTGATAATTCTAATAATAAATCATCATATTATTCTGATTTCTGAAGATCATGTGACACTGAAGACTGGAGGAATGATGCTGAAAATACAGCGGAGCATCACAGAAATAAATATTTTAAAGGATATTAAAATAGAACCATTATTTGATATTGTAATAATATTTACAAGATTACTGTATTTTTCAGATTTTTTTTGATCAAATAAAAGCAGCGTCGATGAGCAGAAGAGACTTCTTTAAAACATTACAAGTCTCACTGATCCCAGACTGTTGACCGGTGTGTGTGTGTGTGTGTATCTGTGTGTGTGTGTGTGTGTGTGTGTCTGTCTGTGTCTGTGGGTATGAGTGAGTGTGTGTGTGTGTCTGTCTGAGTCTCTCTGTGTGTGTGTGTGTGTGTGTGTGTGTGTGTGTGTGTGTCTGTCTGAGTCTCTCTCTGTGTGTGTGTGAGTGTGTGTCTGTGTCTTTGTGTTTATGTAGAAAGGTGAGCTGATGAAGAACAGTTTATTCACTTTATATGCTTTTAGACATGAAAAACATCCACGTTTCACATCATTATTGTGTGCTTTAATAATAGAATCAATAGAATCAGGTATGTGATGAAATAAACAGAGTGAACTGAATCAGTTCATTAACCGAACTGTCCAAAAGAATCAGTTCACAGAGAAGAATCATATTTCCCTGTTTGACTCTCTTACAGTAATAATGCTGTACATACAGTAATGATCAGTTCCGATCATAAGATCTCAGAATATCATCAGGAGACACGGCAGTCATTTAATGTTCCCTGATATGATTTATTTGACTCTTAAAGTGACGGTAGCCATTGACTTGTATATTATGATACACAGAGTAGCACAGCTTCAGCTAAAAATCATCTTTACTCTTTTACTGGAGACAAACAGTGGTCTGAGTTAATCAGCAGCAGATGTTCATGGGTTCGATTCCAGGGAATGCATAAACCTTAAATGCACTGTAAGTCTGCATACTAAGAGCAAGCTAAAGTTTTTAAAGTCTCAGCATATTTGCCTAAACAATATAATGTATCTGTGTTTCTGGACGGGGACTTCTGTGTGTGTGTGAGAGAGAGGTGTGTTATCCAAGAAACACATTTATGTGTGTGTATGCTGTGTTGTAAGACTTGAAATGTGACTTGATCTCCATCAGGTCCTGGACGAGTCTAGGAAGCCCTTGTTATCAGGTTTGAGCTCTTGTTTTCCTCCTCCTCCTCCATCACTTCTGCTCAGTGCTGCCCTCTGTCTGTCTGTCTGCATGTGTTCCTGCTGCTTCCTGCTCTAATGCGTCACTTCCTGTAGTGCACGTGTTCACCACACGGTGGCGCTACAGTACACGTCTAGATGAGCTGCTTCTGTTTCTCCAGCATGTTTATCTGATTTATTTCAGTTTCTCTCCTGCTAGTTTGATTCAACTAACACACTGTCAAGTGTAGATATAGATGCCAATATATCGTTTAAAATGTGTGTGTGTGTGTGTGTGTGTGTGTTTGTACAGGTGCTGGTCATATAATTAGATATAATCAAAAAGTTGATCTATTTCTCTAATTCCATTCAAAAAGTGAAACTTGTATATTATGTTCATTACACACAGACTGATATATTTCAAATGTTTATTTCTGTTAATTCTGATGATTATAACTGACAACTAAGGAAAATCCCAAATTCAGTATCTCAGAAAATTAGAATATTGTGAAAAGGTTCAATATTGAAGACCCCTGGTGCCACACTGTAATCAGATAATTAACTCAAAACACCTGCAAAGCCTTTAAATGTTCTCTCAGTCTAGTTCTGTAGGATACACAATCATGGGGAAGACTGCTGACCTGACAGTTGTCCAAAAGACGAGCACTGACACCTTGCATTCTGCAAGACATGGGTTTCAGCTTCGCCTTCCTCGTGTCAAGACACTCTTGAACAACAGACAGCGTCAGAAGTGTCTCGCTTCAGAAAGGACTGGACTGCTGCTGAGTGCTCCACAGTTATGTTCTGTGATGAAAGTAAATCAGGGTCCCAGAGTCTGGAGGAAGAGAGGAGAGGCACACAATCCTCGTTGCTTGAGTCCAGTGTAGAGTTTCCACAGTCAGTGATGGTTTGGGCTGCCATGTCATCTGCTGGTGTTGGTCCACTGTGTTTTCTGAGGTCAAAGGTCAACACAGCCGTATACCAGGAAGTTTTAGAGCACTTCATGCTTCCTGCTGCTGACTAACTTTATGGAGATGCAGATTTCATTCTCCAACAGGACTCTCACCTGCACACAGTGATAAAGCTTCCAGCACCTGGTTTAAGGACCATGGTGTCCCTGTTCTTAATTTGCCAGCAAACTCCCCTGACCTCAACCCCAGAGAGAATCTATGGTGTATTGTGAAGAGGAAGATGTGATATATCAGACCCAAGAATGCAGAAGAGCTGAAGGCCACTATCAGAGACACCTGGTCTCTCATAACACCTGAGCAGTGCCACAGACTGATCCACTCCACGCCACGCCGCATTGCTGCAGTCATTCAGACAGAAGGAGCCACAACTCAGTATTGAGTGCTGCACATGTTCATACATTACATCTTCATACATTTCAGTTGGACAAGATTTCTAAAAATCCTTTCTTTGCATTAGTCTTAAATTATATTCTAATTTTCTGAGATATTGAATTTGGGATTTTCCTTAGTTGTTGGTTATAATCAGCAAAATTAAAATAAACATTTGAATATTCAAATATATTCTAATTATATTACCAGCACCTGTGTGTGTGTGTACATACATATATATATATATATATATATATATATATATATATATATATATATATATATATATATATATATATATATATAAGCATTAATATCTATGTATAAATCATGTACGTTTTGAATTTTTCCATGAAAGTTATTGATGAATCATGCTGCATGAGAATATTGTTCATAAGTCTCATTGTATCAAAACTAAAATGAAAACACATTTACAGATGTTGTTTTCATGCTGCTGGTAGAACAATCTTTTGTTGTATGTGAGTGTAGTGCTGCTCTCTCTGTTCCAGTAACTCCTGTCTCTGTCTCTTCAGAGGGAGACGCCGGACGCACCGCTGGACTGAGGAGCTGCTGAGACTCACACTGACCAGTGTTTCCTGTGACACACAGCTGGATCTGATGAGAGTCGTGTGTGTGTGTGTGTGTGTGTGTGTGTGTGTGTGTGACCGATCATCATCACACTGGGACACTTTACTAAAACATCAGACTGTCTGAAAATTACTCTATAAGGGGCCTTAACCAGATCAACCTGCTGTTTTTTGTCTTTCACTTTTTTAATGTAATCATTTTTTAATTTTGGGGATATTTGACAAAAACCTGATGACCAGTCTAACTCTCTTTCTCTGTAATCTGAATAAATACAAATCTGAAAACTGTGTGTTTACACGTCTTCATCAGTCGAGAGCTCAGTGGAACTAGAAGACTGTGTTGCTCATATTAGTATGTGGTGGTTCTTTGACTGTTGCATGTAATTCTGAAATCAGCATATTTCAAAAAGTTCTTTGTGACAAACCACTTTGATCTGTACATTTAACAGTATCAGTCGGTCATAGCTTCACATGTCAAACCTCTAACACATGGAGGTATTTGACCAGCTAATAACTCTTTAGAGATTATAACATAAAGGGTGAAACAGCAGCAGGAAGACAGAACCAGGTATGTGTGAGCATCCTGTCTCTGGGGTCAGGTTGTGACATCACATCCTGTTTGTGTGCTCCTATTTCAGTGGAACTGCTCCAGAGTTCATTTTACGCACCACGTGAACATGTCTTTTAGAAATGTCATATAAATGCAAATAAACTCACACCAGTTGTTTTGTATCTTTAGGATTGGTGTTTGGATTGCAGTGTGAATCAGAACTAAATGTATTTTTATGGGATGAAGTTAGACCCAAGATGATTAATAGATGCACGCAAAAATATCAATGTACTACATCAATTTAATACATGTATCTAAAGAACCACAAACAAATGCCTTTCAATTTGATTCGGGATTAAATGATTGTGCAGCGATTTGTACACATACAGATATGTTTGCTAATATAAATGTTCTGTTCTGCATTAATATATCATACATTGCTCATGCAAAAAGGAATCCACGCATTTGTGGATCGGGTGACACGCGTGCATTAAATGACGAGTCGATCCTGTTCGGTTACTTTCGTTCCGCACTTTACGCCTTGCCCGATCCACACACACACACACACACACACACACACACACACACAGAGCCACAGAGAAACATGAGATGACCACTAGATGGCACTACAGCCCACTCACGCGCATTCCACTGTGCACAGTTTATGATCGTTACATTGTGTTTTCTTTGTTTCTTTTTGGTTTGGCTATTCTCCTCTGTCCGTATACATACAATAATGATGTTTAATTGAACTTGTTCTAACTTCATCCCATATTTTTTTGGTCTGGGGCAAAGGAAAGGAGAGTTGAACTGATGATCACTGAATCCTCAATGAACTTGTGCTGGAAATGACTCTATTATTGAATTCTTGGGTTATTAACAATCACATTTCCTACTTGACACTGTAAAGCTGCTTTGACACCAGTATTGTATAAAGTGCTATGTAGAAACACTTCTTGTCTGCTTGAGTGTGTGTGTTTGTATTAGTTAGTGTGTGTTTGTCCAAACTGCCAGTGGCTGCTGGTGAGTGTTTGTGTATGTGTGTGTGTTTGTGTATGTATGTGTGTGTGTGTAGGGGTGTCACGATATACCGACAATAACCGTGATATTCAAAGCAACAATTATCGATATCGTGTTAATTTTGTGTGTGATGATATACTGGTGTAAGTGAGAACCGCAATATTTAAAATGAAGTTCTCTTATGATAACACCACAATATAGCGCTTAAAACAAAATACATTGCATCAAAGCAACTGAACAACATTCATTAGGAAAACAGTGTCTCAATAATGCAAAATGATAGTTAAAGGCAGTTCATCATTGAATTCAGTGATGTCATCTCTGTTCAGTTAAATAGTGTCTGTGCATTTATTTGCAATCAAGTCAATGATATCGCTGTAGATGAAGTGACCCCAACTAAACAAGCCAGAGGCGACAGCGGCAAGGAACCGAAACTCCATCGGTGACAGAATTGAAGTGTGCGCGTGTGTGTGTGTGTGTGTTAAGTGTGAGTGAGTGAGAGTGTTAGAGTGTGAGTGAAAGTGTGAAGTGTGTTATTGAGAGTATGCGTGTGTGTTAAGTGTGAGTGAGTCTTAGTCATGGATTTATTGTGCTGTGAGGATTAATATTGTTCCGGATGATCATCACCATACTCCTGTACAACTTCTCTCTCTCACACACACACACACACACACACACACTTCCAGCAGTGTGTCTGTAGGCTAGCGTGAGACGCGAGGCCGCTCCTCCCCGAGCATGTGACGCGCATGTGACGCGCTGCAGGCTGACTCAGCGGGGGACGGGCTCAAACCCGACTCCGTCACGCCGCGTCAGTCCGGAGTCGCACAATTATGAAAAATCCACCTTCCGCTGGAGCTGCAGCGGACGCACACGACTCCCACCGCCGCCACCGGGCTTTCCTTGCAAGGCTTACCGAGCAGCACGGCGCCGATAGATGGCTAGACGCCCCGGATCAGCGCCTCGAGAGTCTGAACGGTGAAGAGAATGGTACGGAACCCTGTCGCTTTCTTTCGTTTGCGTGGCGCGGGCGCCGAGTGCGTGTTTGCTGCATGAGACGGACGCGCTGACAGCTGAGCTCCGCTGAGGCTCGGGCGTCGCGTCGCGTCGAGGCTTTCTGGCTCGTGGTTCGCCGCTAGCTTTAGCTGCTGTGAGTGACGCGTGTGCGCACCGAGCCCCGGTACCGGCGAGGTCTGGCGTCGCGTTCACGCTGCCGTAGTACGCAGATCTCAATGATCGCGCGCGTCCACAGTCATAGCCTCCGGTGATGGAAACAGTCGCGTTAGCTTAACGTTAGCTGCTCGCGCGCAGTCGCTTTCTCCGCTCCCTGACATTAGCGGACTAAACAGCTTCACGCAGAGAGCCGTGATAACATTAATGACAGTTAAATACAACAGAATTGATAAACAGAAGTACCGAGTTGGCGCCGCGCGCGGATGCTGGATGGCGCGAGTTCTGAGGAAATGCCTGCGACGCTTGTGTCACGCGTTGGATTTTCGATGTCGCGCTGTTTTTCTGTTCAGTAATACTTTGAAAATGTGTTTGTGTTCATGAAAACGAATTTAAGTTGTAACCCGACGCTCCTCTCCCTCAGCGCATGCTGTCAGTGAGGCGGCGGGAGCGCGCACGGAGCGTCACGTGTCCTCACGTACACGCGCGATTAATCAAGTAACGTTAAAGTAAAAATAAAGAAAAAGGTCGAATCCAGCAATGGTGAGTGATTTGTATGCAGCTCAAAATGATAAAAAGTGATAATATTGAAGTCTTATGTTTTGAAACTGACTTGACCAAAAGTGTTGATGAGCGTCTGTTTGTCCTTTGTCATTAGTGCAAACTGACTGAAAACTTAAAAAATAAAAAAAACATTTAATAGAAGAACCATTTTTGGTTCCCCAGAGAACATTTTTATGAACCACTATTAAAAACAACCATGTTTTCTTGTAAAGATGGGGTATAATGATTAACCGCAAGCAGGTTGAAAATCAGTTAAAATATGTGACTTCAAATCAGTTGAGATTCAAAACAAATTACGATTCAGTTAGTGGAAGGAGTTTTTATGAATGTGTGTCTGAGGGGAGCTTACTGTCTTTAAAGTTTAGATGGTATCTTCTCTCTGCATATTAAAGTTCATGAGTGCAGCTCTGCTTTGTTTACAGCGGTAACCAAGGAAACGCTTTAAGCTCCACATGTCACATGCTGCGTCACCTGCTGGCCGAGAGTGGATCTGCGTCTCGTTCAGCTCGTCTGCTGCTTCTGTTTCGTACTGATGTTTTATGTATAGTTTCACAAAACTGAAGTCTGATCATTCTGTTTTTGCTTCAAAATTCGAAATTATATAATTTAATTAAGATTAAAAACTCATGTTGCATGTATCCAGCATCTTTGTTTGAATCATGATCGAAATGCAGTGGTTGCCTTTCATTTTAAATGGACAGAAGACAAGCAAAGCCTTATTTTTAGTTTATATGAAGAGATTTTTTTTTATTTGTCACTTATTTATTTGATTAAATATAATTTTGTTTAAAAAAAAAACTAAACAAATCGGATCGTGAGTTGAGTGCATCGTTGCATCCCTAGTTTACTGTAGTAAAGTGACATTATTCCAGAATTCATTCTAAGCATCTCTACATGAGGGTGTTCAGTCTCTCTGATGGTTTGAGGTCTTGTCTCCTGACCTGTGGTCATTCTGGAGGACTGGAACCAGATTTACCTGTTCTACAGGGTTCTTCAGGCCCTAGAGCTGAATTTGTAGTCTAAACGAGTTCAGCTGACCTTAATGACCTCTGTGAGAACACAATGTGAAGGGATGTGTCTCAAGGCTGATTTGTACTGCTCAATGCTCAGTTTTGGAGAATCGTTGGTAAACTGGACTTCAATATGAAATGTATTTCAATCAGTTGGATAAATGAGTTTGGTGGTTGATTGAAGTAAAGTGGATGGAGCTGTAGAACGAAGCGTCTCATAGTCTTTATTGTTGTTCTGGAAGCTTTCGGTCTCGCCCTCATGTCAGTCAAACTTTGTTTCTTCACTGGAACACATTTGAGAAATGTTTTGAGTGTTTTATGATCATACATTGACAGTCAGTGCAGTCCAGTGTTGCTTGGTTCCTTCATAGTGTTCTTTAAAACATCTTTTTTCATGTTCCACAGAAGAGAGTCATTGACATCATGAGGAGCAAATGAGTGTCACTTACATTTTGTATTGTGTACATGCATGTTTTTATATTGTGGTTGTGATTACATCTATAATAACACTGTTGACCGAACCACTTCACCAAACCTAACCTGACCTCCAAACCTAACCATAACCATATCCCGTCTCTAATGTGTTTGTGCTATTCAATAAGTGCATTATACCTAACAATTATTAGTTTTTATATAAGTACATAGTAGTTAAAGACACCCAATATAACCTTGGACCGTATTCATATATCGTATTAATGTAAATGTGTAGTTTTGATGAGATTTCTGATGATTGACGCTGACAGCAGCAAACAGATCAGTAGAGCGACTGGAGGAACCTGTTTGAGGTTAATTGCTCTGTTCTGACCCATTAGTGGAAGAGAGAACGTGTCTCGAGTGTCTCAGAGCATCAGTGACGTCACACAGCTCCCGTCATTCAAACTAACCTGTGCTGTTCAGAGATCTCTAGACTAGTTTAACTTCAGACTCGTGAACGCGTGATTTTCAGTGTTTTCTTGACTTATTGATTGATCGGTGAATCGACTGTGTGTTCCTTATGTTGATGCGTGTCTGTGATCTGTGCTTCAATCAGATATTGTTAGTAGATGATCTCTGATCTGATAGACGTACAGAGACGAATGTGTGAGCGTTTCAGGAAGAA
>NC_039260.1:10711601-10751601 GCF_003368295.1 Carassius auratus
GAATCATCTGCACGTCTGAATGACTTCCGTACATAGAGCAAAAAGTTCCAGAAATAATTTTAATTAATTAATGGACAAATGTATTTATTTCGTCTACTATGCCTCAATACAAGAACACATAAACATCTGTTAAACTGCCCTGAGAGTCACTTCATGAACATTTTACGGTTTCATTTGAGGAAAACTATGGTCAGATCATATACACACAGAAACTCAAAGGTCTTCAGAGCAACCTGTCAAAATAAAAGTTCGGTTTAACTTGAAGAAATTGGGACTGGAATATATTACTGTAATAAGAATTCTACTGCTAAAATTATTATTAAAACATTATTTTTAAAGAATATTTACTAGAAAAAATATTTAACCAAAAAATGTAAATACACAACAAAGTAAAATAAATAAATAAATAATAATAGTAATTTTTTTAAAATAAAAAAATCAGTTATAGTTACAATTTAAACCATTTAAAAATGGAATCCAGAAATGAATGGAAAACACAGAATATGTAAAAAATTCAACTGCATTTGAGAAAAAATCTAACAAAAAAGAAACGTATAGTGCCCTAAATATATCAATAATTTAGAGGGTGATAAGTATAATGTTTGATAAATGTTTAATAAATTGCTGTTAAAATGTGTGTTTCATGATTTAAATTAATTAGACATATTTTTTGATTAATAAAGTTTCATTCAAAACGGAGTCTAGAAAACTCAAACAGAAAAAAATGGAATCCAGAAAAATAGAATATGAGAAAAAATTAAATGTTTCATAAGGCCCTACATTTCACTCTCCAGCCGGTGCTCTGTAATTGTGTTGGACCTGTCAAGTTCAATATGAATACCCTTTAGTTTGATTTTAAGGCCATTTTTTGTTCCCTTTACGCAGTGTCCTTGAGTTTTGATGTAAAATCTGTGTTTAGACTGTAATGATGTAGTTTGTCTTTTCAGTGGCCCATTTCACACCAAACACGAGCAGTGCGTTTGATTCAGCACACGTATGAACAGAGATAAACATGTTTTAATGTCCGCATGAAATGGAAATTCATCCTGTCTTCGTCTTAATGAGCTATTTCATCTCTGGGTGGTTGTTTATTTATTCTTTTTTTTATGTAGTCCTTGTAATGTGTAATCCAGTGAGACGACAGACTTCTCTCTTGTGATGGATGTAGGACTTCTCCACTCATTTAGTCCAGTTAAACTCCACCCCTGCCTTACAATCAAGGCCCGCCTCCATTTGAGAGCCACGCCCACATCTCAACACACAATCAACATCCTGTGCATTGAGTCCCACCCAATGTTTCTCGCTTCATTAATCCGTTGCGCTCAGATGCACGTCATTATTAGATGTAAACCTAATGTTTTCAGTGTGAAATGTTAGTCAGTTCTTCATCCTGATTGTGTTTGTGTCCTGCAGTCCCAGAAGTCCTGGATCGAACACACTTTCACCAGGAGGGAATGTGTCTATATTCTGCCCGTGTCGAAGGACCCTCACAGGTACATCATGCACTTCATGTAGTTATTAAAGGCTCAATCTTTAGTGTGCAGTCAAGTCAGAATGCCATCACAACCACATGACATTGGCCTGATAACACACTGGCATCCTTCCTCCTACAGACACAATCACATCAGCTGCGTCCAAAATCACA
Organism: Carassius auratus; assembly: GCF_003368295.1. NCBI lineage: Eukaryota > Metazoa > Chordata > Actinopteri > Cypriniformes > Cyprinidae > Carassius > Carassius auratus. Next base: position 10,713,247 of record NC_039260.1, read on the forward strand.
TGCTATCTACCAGGAACTATATTTAAACGGTTAAAGAAACAGGTTCTGTGTAGTATGAGTGTGGGTAGTATGAATGCTACATCCTTCATGTCTAACAGTGCTTGGTGCATCACTGCCATTCACTGATCCTCTCCCGTGGCCTCATGGGATAGTTTTCACTGGATGTGCATATCAGAATCTCAGAGGATGTAGTAGGTCATCCACTTTTTACCTGCTGTTTTATGAATGCTATATACTAGTCTTATCATGTATTTTTTTGCCTACTATATAGATGGAAGTAGGCATATTGATGCAGCGATGAGACCAGCACAACAGCATGACTTCATTCAGTTCCGTTTGCTTCACGTGTCCTGATCATCTGAACACAATGATGGATCTGGTTTCCCTCAGATATGACTTCTGTTTGTGTTTTTTGCAGATGTCTCCCAGGATGCCAAATCTGTCAGCAGCTCGTGCGGTGAGTGTCACGAAACATGACTTTAAGACATTTCGAACAGTCGAGGTGTTCAGAGGAGCGTGTGCTGACGTGTGTGTGTGTGTGTGTGTGTTTAGATGCTGCTGTGGGCGTCTGGTTCGGCAGCACGTGGGCTTCAGCGCCACACTGCCAGCGAAATACTCAGACGTGCGTCTGACCGAGGGAGAGCTGCCCGATCTGGAGCAGTGGTCAGTGGAGAAGCACACGGAGGAGAGTCCCACTGACGCTTATGGAGTCATCAACTTCCAGGGAGGATCCCACTCATACAGAGCCAAGGTCTGGACACACTCTCACGCACACACTCACTCTCACTCACACACACACTTACTCTCTCACTCACACACACTCTTACACTCACTCCCACACACAAACACACTCACTCTCACACACACTCACACACCGAGAACACTCTCACACTCACACACCGAGAACACACTCTTCTCACACTCTCACGCACATACTCACTCTTTCACACACACACACACACTCACTCTCTCACACACACTCACTCTCTCACACACACTCACTCTCTCACACACACTCACTCACTCACTCACTCACTCACTCACTCACTCACTCTCTCTCACTCTCACACACACTCACACTCACTCTCACTCACATTCTCACACACTCACTCTCTCACACACTCACACTCACTCACTCTCACACTCACTATCACACATACACTCTCACACTCACTCTCTCACACACTCTCACTCTCTCACTCACTCTCACACACTCTCTCTCACACTCACTCACTCTCACACACTCACTTTCATTCACACTCACTCTCTCTCACACACTCACTCCCACACACACACAGAGAATGCTCAGAATGATCATGAGTGTCAGTCAGTGCAGCGTTCTGATTGGTCAGGGGTTAATGATGTCACTCAGTCCAGCGCTCTGATTGGTCAGGGGTTAATGATGTCACTCAGTGCAGCGTTCTGATTGGTCAGGGGTTGATGATGTCCTGCTCTGCTCTCTGCAGTATGTGCGTCTCTCCTATGACTCCCGTCCGGAGGCCATCCTGAGGCTCATGCTGAAGGAGTGGCAGATGGAGCTGCCAAAGATCGTCATCAGCGTTCACGGGGGAATCCAGAACTTCGACCTGCATCCGCGGATCAAACAGGTGGTGGGAAAAGGACTGATCAAAGCTGCTGTCACCACCGGGGCCTGGATCCTGACCGGAGGGGTCAACACAGGTCACACACTCATTACTAGTGCATCATGGGTACAGATGTGTGCCACCAGACTCTCTACCTGCTGTACAGACCGCAGACTCAGCGAGTGTGTGTGTGTGTGTGTGTGTGTGTGTGTGTTCATATAGCAGTTACAGGATTAACTTGATTATCATAATGACAGTCATTTGAGTTTAAAGATCAGGTTGATACACTTTATTAGTGTTTACACACTCACATTGCCTCTACACACACACACAGACACTTGCTGCTGAACACACACTTGTGAAGAGAGGTCACGACCCCTGAGGGTCACGGTCACTATAACCGCTGACTGTGGGGGTTTTTCCACTGCGTTTCCAGGTGTGGCCAAACATGTGGGGGACGCTCTGAAGGAACATATGTCCAGATCGGCTCGGAAAATCTGTACGGTGGGAATAGCACCCTGGGGAGTGATCGAAAACAGGAACGACCTCATCGGAAGAGACGTGAGACTCATTTATAACACACACACACACACATACAGCCTATTTATGACCTTTATTTACATGTGACCATTTCTGTCAATCTCACTGAATGGCTTCATCTGAGCAGCAAATCAGCATATTAGAGTTCTGTATTTTTCTGTATTTTGGATCAAATAAAAGCAGCCTTGATAACAGAGGAGACACACACACATTAAACAGTCTTAATGACCGTAAACCTCTGAACGCTAGATGGAAACGTTACAGCAGTAATGCTGGTACAGTATGTACAAAGTTCTGTAAATAAATTAGTGTTTCAAATCACAAAAAAATCAGGAGCTTCTGTATGAAATCATTGTTGTGTGTGTGTGTGTGTGTGTGTGTTCAGGTTGTAGCGCCCTACCAAACCCTGCTGAATCCTCTCAGTAAACTCAACGTCCTGAATAACTTCCACTCTCATTTCGTCCTGGTGGATGATGGGACAGTCGGGAAATATGGAGCTGAAGTCAAACTCAGGAGAGAACTGGAGAAACACATTAACCAGCAGAGAATCCACGCCCGTGAGACACACACACACACACACACACACACACACACACATCTAAGTCCCAAACAGTTGGTTATAAGCATCTGTTATGATGCAGCAGTTCTTCGCTCTTCATTCAGACTCTTTCACATGTTAGAATTAAAATGATGTGAGAAACTCAGAAAAAACATCAATGCAAGTGTGAGGCAGGGATCAAAAAGTGACGAAATGTAATTTTTATACACACACACACACACACACACATATATATATAGATGTATAAATGTATTTATGTGTGTGTGTGTGTGTAGGCATTGGTCAGGGCGTCCCGGTCGTGGCTCTGATCTTCGAAGGCGGTCCAAACGTGATCCTGACGGTGCTGGAGTATCTTCAGGAGAGTCCTCCGGTGCCGGTGGTGGTGTGTGAGGGAACCGGACGCGCCGCTGATATACTGGCATACGTACACAAGCAGACGGAGCAGGACGGGTAACACACACACACACACACACACACACACACACACAATGACTTATGCGTAAATCTCTGAGCTCTGTGATGTTTCGTATCTGATTATGTGTGCAGTCAGATGTTCAGTGTTGTATCAGACCTTGAGTCGAGATGAATTCTGTGTGTGTGTGTGTGTGTGTGTGTGTGTGTGTAGAGCGCTGCCTGACGGCGTCGAGGCCGACATAATCACGACAATCAAGAAAACCTTCAACTTTAGCCACAGTGAGGCGCTGCATCTCTTCCAGACGCTGATGGAGTGCATGAAGAACAAAGAGCTGGTGAACAAACACACTCTCTCACACACACATGCACACACTCACACACACACATTCTCACACACAGACACACACACATACACAGTCAGTATTTAGTCAATAAGCTGTTGTTATTGTGGAAGTGACACACAGGTTGCAGGTCCTGTTGGTGTTTGACCCTCGTGTGTGTGTGTGTGTGTGTGTGTGTGTGTGTGTGTTTCAGATCACAGTGTTTCCTGTGGGCTCAGAGACCATCAGGACATCGATGTGGCCATCCTGAAGGCTCTGCTCAAAGGTCAGAGAGGAACGACCCCTCATCGTGTGTGTGTGTGTGGTGTGTGTGTGTGGTGTGGGTTTGACCGATGCAGGTGTTTCTGCTGCAAATGAACCAAATCAGACCATCATCTCCTGAACTTCCATCACACACAAACATATGATTTTTGTTTAGTTTTTTAAGACGGACCCAGAAAAAAAAAGTTCAATGTCATTTACATTTAAATAATCTTTCTTTCTTTCTATTTTGTACATATATAATTTATTATTTTCTTTTTTCTAAGCTGAATTTTATAAAATGTTTATATTTATTATGTTGGAAAACATAAAAAATAAATGGTCTAGTAAGTCTAAATAAGTAGGTATTTGTTACTTATCGTTCATTATTGTGATATCACATAACTGAATACTGCTGAGTAAAACCACAGACAGAAAGATGGTTTGGTGTTTCAGCAGGTTAATCACATTCTGTTGTTCAAACATTTACTTTAGTTTGAGGAGAAACACTTTATCACTGTGTGTGTGTGTGTGTGTGTGTGTGTGTTCACAGGCACAAACGCGTCGGCCTTCGATCAGCTGGTCCTGACGCTGGCGTGGGATCGGGTGGACATCGCTAAAGATCACGGTGTTTGTTTACGGACGACAGCTGCTGGTTCGTACCTGTGTGTGTTTGTGTGCCCATAAACACGGAGAGAAACAGTTGTGTTTGTAGTGAACACACAGACACACACACGACACACACACAGTGACCTCTGAACACATTCTGATACTGTAACTAGTACAGTGTTACTTTGACGTATCAAATTAGAAGAGTTGTATTCTGTAAACTGTAAAGTAACTTCATAAATATCATCATTGCACGGTATTAGAATAATATAACTAGTGCTTGCTTTAGTAATGACAGTGAATTATGCATAATTAAAAGTAACCCAATATTAAGCACATGTATTTAATTAATATTACTCAGTACTTATTTGTGTAGTAATGCTAACAATATCACTTTAAAATAGTGTAACCACATAGTTTATAGAATTTGGCTGGTTCCAGAAATCAAGCTAAAGACAACCAACAAAAGTGAAGCAAAAGAGTTGTGTTGAGTGTAGTTCCCGCAGGAGTCATGTTCTCTCCTCATGCTCCAAACGTGGATGAACCAGACAGCATTGGACACTGCATGGACCAGAAGAAAGAGACATTCTTCAGGAGATTTCCTTTTCTTACTTTTGAAGCTTCAGTTCAATGTGAATGAAAGTTCTGGGCTCTGACTTTAACACTTAGTGTCAAGGTCGTGTGTCAAACTGTGTGCGTGTGTGTGTGTGTGTGTGAAGGTGGGCTCCCTCGAGCAGGCGATGTTGGATGCGTTGGTGATGGACCGCGTGGAGTTTGTGAAGCTCCTGATCGAGAATGGCGTCAGTATGCACCGCTTCCTCACAATCACACGCCTGGAGGAGCTTTACAACACGGTACACACACACACACACACACACACACACACACACGTCTGGAGGAGCTCTACAACACGGTACACACACACACACACACGTCTGGAGGAGCTCTACAACACGGTACACCACACACACACACACACACACACACAATCACACGCCTGGAGGAGCTCTACAACACGGCACACACACACACACACACACAATCACACACAAACACACACAATCACACGCCTGGAGGAGCTCTACAACACGGTACCACACACACACACACACACACACACACACACGTCTGGAGGAGCTTCTACAACACGGTACACACACACACACACACACACACACGCCTGGAGGAGCTCTACAACACGGTACACACACACACACACGTCTGGAGGAGCTCTACAACACGGTATACACACACACACAGATGTTCTGCTCTCTTATAAACTGATCTGATTGTAAATCTGAACATTTCTATTCTCACAGAAACAGACTCAGACCAATCCGACGCTCTATCACCTGGTGAGGGACGTCAACAGGTAACGCTCTTCAGCTGATGTGTGTGTGTGTGTCTGACCGACTGCAGGCGTCTGAGTTTATTCCCTTGTGTTCTCCTGTCAGGGTAACCTCCCGCCCAACTATAGGATCACGCTGATCGACGTGGGTCTGGTGATCGAGTTTCTGATGGGAGGAACGTACCGGTGCAACTACACACGCAAACGCTTCCGCATCATCTACAACAACCTGCACGGGAACAGCCGGGTAAACCAGCGCTAACACACTGTACCAGCTACAATATGTGCTCGAAGATTTATAGAAGACTTGATGTTAATATTTCAGACATTTAACAACACATTCGCATGTTCACAGTTATCTGGTGCCAGTTGATGGACACATAACTTTCTTTATTATTTTTATTAGTCTTTTCAGTGTTTTTGAATTTATTTGAATGATTTCTGCATTTAACATTTATTATTATTGTTTAATAGTTATATCAGAATGAAATATCTAATGCTTCTTCTGCCTATGTGTGTGTGTGTGTGTGTGTGTGTATGTCTGTCTGTCAGCGGTCAAGTCGACACACGGCGGGCAGCACCCATGAGTCTTTCAGCATTCAGGCAGATAAAAAAGAGAAAACACGACACAATCACTTCATCAACACGGCGCAGCCCTACAAGCCCAGGGTAAGACGAGTGTGAGTGTGAGTGTGTGTGTGTCTCAGCGTGTGTGTGACCTGTGGTCTTCCTCCTCAGCTGGACTCGGTCTCAGAGCAGCAGCAGAAGAAGAAGAGTAAGGAGGAGGTGGTGGACATCGATGACCCGGAGACGCGCCGGTTCCCGTACCCCTTCAACGAGCTGCTGGTGTGGGCCGTGCTGATGAAGCGGCAGAAGATGTCTCTGTTCTTCTGGCAGCACGGAGAGGAGTCCATGGCCAAGGCTCTGGTGGCCTGCAAACTGCTGCGCTCCATGGGATACGAGGCCAAGAAGAGCGACGTGGTGGACGACACGTCCGAGGAGCTGAAGGAGTATTCCAGGTGAGTCTTCATCAGTCAGACTCAAACTAAAAACATCAGGCAGATGCTTTTATCCAAAGGGACCTTCCCTGGGATCTGAACCATCACTTTAACAACGCTTTTGCCATAATCTACTCTTTGAGCTCCAGACAGGGTTATTATAGTTAACTGAAACTAAAAGTTTCAAAACGTGTGTGTGTGTGTGTGTGGTCAGTGAGTTCGGCACGCTGGCCGTGGATCTTCTGGAGCAGTCGTTCAGACAGGACGAGACCATGGCCATGAAGCTGCTGACCTACGAGCTGAAGAACTGGAGTAACTCCACCTGTCTGAAGCTGGCCGTGTCGTCACGTCTCCGTCTGTTCGTGGCTCACACCTGCACACAGATGCTGCTCTCCGACATGTGGATGGGCCGCCTGAACATGCGCAAGAACTCCTGGTACAAGGTACAGCCGCCGCATGCACTCCTGCATCCATCCATCCATCCATCCACCCGTCGACTGACTGATGCTGTGTGTGTGTGTGTGTGTGTGCAGGTGATCCTGAGCATCCTGGTTCCTCCTGCCATCCTCCTGCTGGAGTACAAGACTAAAGCGGAGATGTCCCACATCCCTCAGTCGCAGGACGCTCATCAGAGCATGGAGGACAGCGAGCACAGCCTGCAGAAGCCTGACGACATCCCCATGGTGCGGATCACACGTTAAACACCCCTGAAGTGTTCTGGGTGTTCCTGCACAGAGTGACAGAGTGTGTGTTTGTGTCAGGATGTGTTTAAGGAAGTCCGTCCCAATGAGAACGCCGATGTGAAGAGTGAGACGGAGGTGCACGTGCGCTCCCGCCGGTTACCCATCACACGCAGGTTCTACGCCTTCTACCACGCACCCATCGTCAAGTTCTGGTTCAACACGGTACGAGCGGCTAACTTCTCACGCTGCGTGTATGTGTCTGTGTGTGTAAGTGTGAGATTTCAGCACCAAGTGTTCTGGGCTGTTGTTCCACTCGTTACTCGTTCCTGCTACTCAGAGTAACAAGAATTCATTAAATTGATTAAATTACAAATAAAATAAAAAAAAACATTAAAATCACTTCATTTGCAAAAAAATGTCATTTTTGTTTTTCATTATTAATAAAAGTTATAATTTTATAAATTAATTTTATTTCCACCTGTTTTTTATTAATTTGTATGAAATCAAACTAAAAATTACCTGATTTTAGCACTGATTTAAATCCTGTGTGATGGAGTGATTGTGTTGGTGTTTGTGTTGGTGATGGTGATTGTGATGGTCATTGTGTTTGTGATGGTCATTGTGATGGTGTTTGAGTTGTGATTGTGTTGTGATGGTGATGGTGATTGTTTTTGTGTTGGTGATTGTGATTGTCATTGTGGTGGTGTTTGTGTTGTGATTGTGTTGTGATGGTCATTGTGGTGGTGTTTGTGTTGTGATTGTGTTGTGATGGTCATTGTGATGGTGTTTGTGTTGTGATTGTGTTGTGATGGTGATGGTGATTGTTTTTGTGTTGGTGATTGTGATGGTCATTGTGGTGGTGTTTGTGTTGTGATTGTGTTTGTGTTGTGATTGTTTTGGTGTTTGTGTTGGTGTTGGTGTTTGTGATGGTGATTGTGATGGTCATTGTGGTGGTGTTTGTGTTGTGATTGTGTTGTGATGGTGTTTGTGTTCTGATTGTGTTGTGATGGTGATTGTTTTTGTGTTGGTGATTGTGATGGTCATTGTGGTGGTGTTTGTGTTGTGATTGTGTTGTGATGGTGTTTGTGTTCTGATTGTGTTGTGATGGTGATGGTGATTGTTTTTGTGTTGGTGATTGTGATGGTCATTGTGGTGGTGTTTGTGTTGTGATTGTGTTGTGATGGTGTTTGTGATGGTGATGGTGTTTGTGATGGTCATTGTGATGGTGTTTGTGTTGTGATTGTGTTTGTGTTGTGATTGTTTTGGTGTTTTTGTTGGTGTTTGTGATGGTGATGGTGATTGTGTTGTGATGGTGATTGTGATGGTCATTGTGCTGTGATGGTGATTGTTTTTGTGATGGTCATTGTGATGGTGTTTGTGTTGTGATGGTGAATGTGATGGTCGTTGTGCTGTGATGGTGTTTGTGTTGTGATTGTGTTGTGATGGTGTTTGTGTTGTGATGGTCATTGTGATGGTGTTTGTGTTGTGATTGTGTTGTGTTGGTGATTGTGATGGTCATTGTGATGGTGTTTGTGTTGTGATTGTGTTGTGATGGTGTTTGTGTTGTGATTGTGTTGTGATGGTGTTTGTGTTGTGATTGTGTGTGATGGTGTTTGTGTTGTGATTGTGTTTGTGATGGTGATGGTCATTGTGTTGTGATGGTGTTTATGATGGTGATTGTGATGGCGATTGGTCACTGGTTTAGTACGAGTGTCTAATAGCTCTATCGCAGGTGTGTGTGTGAGATCATAAGGAGATCTGAGCTCCTTATGAAGGTTTTAGAGAGATGTCACGTGTCTAATGGTGTGTTCTGTGTGTTCTAGCTCTTCTACATCGGCTTCCTGATGCTGTATTCATACGTGGTGTTGGTGAAGATGGAGTCATTTCCGTCTCCTCAGGAATGGGTCGTCATTCTTTGCATCTTCACGTTGGGGGTGGAGAAGATTCGAGAGGTGTGTGTGTTCAGATATTTTAATGAGCTATGTTAGAAACTTTATTTATTATTCGTAACACTCCTGCTGAGCGTCTAACCCTGCCTCCTCTGGTCATGTGACTGAAGCGAGGGTTTGAGGTCACACACGTGTGTTTGTGTTGTGTATACATGTGACATGTGATCAGTACATGTGTGTTTCCTCTCTAGATGTTCATGTCTGAAGGAGGTAAAATCAGTCAGAAGATTAAAGTCTGGTTCTGCGACTACTTCAACGTTTCTGATTTCCTGGCCATCCTGATGTTCTTCGTGGGCTTCGGTCTGCGCTTCGGCTCGGGGATCATGTTCATCACGGGCCGGTTAGTGTACTGTCTGAACATCATCTTCTGGTACGTACGGCTGCTGGACATCCTGCTGGTCAATCAGCAGGCCGGACCCTACGTCATGATGATCGGGAAGATGGTGAGCGAGCGTTCAGAGCTGTGTTTGAGCCGCTCGTGTCCTCCAGCACTGACCGATCTCTTCCTCCGCAGGTGGCCAACATGTTCTACATCGTGGTCATCATGGCCGTGGTGCTGCTGAGTTTTGGAGTTCCCCGGAAAGCCATTCTGTACCCAAACGAGGATCCCTCGTGGACCTTAGCCAGAGATGTGGTGTTCCAGCCCTACTGGATGATGTACGGTGAAGTCTACGCCTACGAGATCGACGGTAAACATCTGCATTATTCAGAAAGGAACCGGTTCATAGCAAAGCACTATCCTGCACAGAATCAGAAAACATCAGGCTCACGTTTGCATTTTCCTCTATCTCTGACCTTGAAATCAGGATTCGGCATCACATATAACATGCAGCAGTGTGAGAGATTAGCTCTTTCTGTGTAGTAATGATGATGTGGTGATGTTGTCAGTGTGTGCGAACTCGAGCGACCCGAACGTGAAGGATCTGTGCGGGCCCGGTGTGTGGCTGACGCAGCTGCTGCAGGCCGTCTATCTGTTCGTCCAGTACATCCTGATGGTCAACCTGCTCATCGCCTTCTTCAAGTGAGTGCTGCGCCGCCGGACGCTGTGTGTCTGTGACCCTCTTCACCGTAACTGAGCGTGCCGTTTCTCCGCAGTAACGTCTACATGCAGGTGAAGTCCATATCCAACCTGGTGTGGAAATACCAGCGCTATCACTTCGTCATGGAGTACCACGACAAGCCCGTCCTTCCTCCGCCGCTGATTCTGCTCAGCCACGTCGCGTCTGTGCTGTCCTCCATCTGCAGGAAGAGGAAGAAGGACAGCAGCACCTACGGCCCAAGTACTGTACCTCCCTCTCTCTCACACCGTCGCTTCTGCTGCGTCTGACAGGGATCTGACCGTCCTGCTGTCTTTCAGAGCTCTTCCTGACCGAGGAGGACCAGAAGAAGCTGCACGACTTCGAGGAGCAGTGCGTGGAGACATACTTCCACGAGAAAGACGATCAGTTTCACTCTGGGAGTGAAGAGAGAATCAGACTCACGTCCGACAGGTACGACGATGAACCACATGCATCAGGGTCCCTCTTTAGTGTGTGTTCACCTGTAGCAGCATTCAATACAGGATTTCATCTTCATGACCTCATGTGGTCAAAGTGAACACTCACAGCCAATCAGACACATTTATACCATTTAAAGTGAACAACTACTGTTGTTCCTGAAACTACATTGTCTCCCGACATCTGATCGATGATCGCTTGATTCTCCACACATTTCAGAAGCCCAAACAGTAGATCATGCGTTTGATTCCCAGGGAGCGCATTAGCTGAAAATCCTTGAATACAGTGCAACTGGCTTTGGATAAAAGCATCTGCCAAATGCACTAATGTAAATTTAACAGTAGCACATGGTGCTAGCAACACCAAGGTCACAGGTTCGATTCCCAGGGAAAGCAAGGCCTGATGTGTACCTTGGATGAAAGTGTCTGGCAAATGCATAAATGTGAACTAAAGCCTCTGGAACTGATTATTTTCTGTAAAGCGGCCTTGAAACAGTATGAATGTACTATATAAAAGAGAAATGATTGTTTACACCTGCTTGTTTTTTAGGGTGGAAACGATGTGTGTGCAGCTGAAGGAGGTGGGAAACAAGGTGAACTTCATCAAGCGCTCTCTGCACACGCTGGATTCTCAGATCGGACACCTGCAGGACCTGTCTGCACTCACGGTGGACACACTGAAGGCACTGACCGCGCAGCGAGCGTCCGAGGCTAGCAAAGTGCACAACCAGATCACACGCGAGCTCAGCGTCTCCAAGAACCTGGGGCCCGACCTGACGGGGCACTCGAAGTCCAGCGCTCTGCTGCGGTGCAGCGTGGGATTCCTGCCTCCCACCACCAGCATAGCAGAGTCTCTGTTCGGGGGCGGAGCCGAGGAGCGGCAGGGGGCGGAGCTTCCTCCCAGCCTCCAGAGACGGCCTGCGTTCACAGCCTCGTCTGGATCCTCTGAGGTCACCTCACCACAGCTGCGACGCCGCGGACGCTCCATGCAGCAGGACACGTGTCCCAGCAGCCCCGTCAGCACCCCGCCGCAGACACACACGGAGCCGGCGCACGTCACAGTGGAGTTCGGGGCCTTCGTGGGTGAGTATGAGGAGGAAGAGGAGGGTGTTTATGAGAGGAGTGATGGAGGACCCCCAGGGGTGTTCGTGAGTGAGCCTGAGTGCGAGGGATACGTCAATCACGCCTTCGCTGATGATGAAGACGCTAGACCCGCCCCCGACCCACCCGACAGAAACACGCCCCTCCCGGGCCTCCCTCTGACCCCTGAGCACCGGCCCCGGGGCCCGCAGCGCTTCGAGAGAGACGGCCGCTGCAGAAGAGCGCTGAACAGACTCCGAGAGAGACACGGAGGTTTGGCTTCGGTCCACCGCTGGGAATCAGGGAACCCTAACGGTGACCCTTGACCCTCACCCCGTCTGCATGCCCCTGTGTGTGTTAGAGACGGGTGACCTCTGACCTCTGGCGGTGGTTTCATCTCAAACTAAATGTCCCTCGGGAGTGAACGAAGTGTTGTCTTGTCGTGTCTAACCCGGGCTGGTGCTGGTTAGGGTCAGGGTTATTAAACTGATCATTTAACACGGTGACGCTAATCAACTGTTCCTAAACAAGTGCGCTCCGTCTCTGAACTCTTCTCTCGTGTTCCTCCAAAGGTCACAAGGATGATCCTGAGGGTCAGAGGTCGTTTCCTAAAGAGGGTGCTGTCAGCCGTCAGCCGAGTCCCTCCAGAAAGACTCGAGACGTGGTGAGTGTGTGTTAAAGACGTGGTGAGTGTGTGTTAAAGACGTCGCGGTGAGTGTGTGTTAAAGACGTCGCGGTGAGTGTGTGTTAAAGACGTCGCGGTGAGTGTGTGTTAAAGACGTCGCGGTGAGTGTGTGTTAAAGACGTCGCGGTGAGTGTGTGTTAAAGACGCGGTGAGTGTGTGTTAAAGACGTCGCGGTGAGTGTGTGTTAAAGACGTCGCGGTGAGTGTGTGTTAAAGACGCGGTGAGTGTGTGTTAAAGACGCGGTGAGTGTGTGTTAAAGACGCGGTGAGTGTGTGTTAAAGACACGGTGTGTGTCTCCAGCGCGGCTCGATCCTGACGTGTGTGTTGCGTGTCTGCAGGCGGCCGCGGCGCAGGGTCACGTGCGGATGGTGAACTCGTACGCCGGCTTCACCGAGCTCGACAGAAACCCTTCAGTCCTGCAGCCAGAGTCCGGTGAGTGTGAGACGCATCATGAGGACGAACGCCACACACACACACACACACACACACCTCTCTCTCGGTTTAGGCATGTTAAAGCAGCGTCTCGTCTCTTTATCTGTGTGTGCAGCGCTCGGGAAGCAGGAGAGCACACGCGTGTCGCTGGAGGACGTCTCGTGTTATGAGGATCCGCTGCTGGTCAGTCAAACACACAACAACACATGAGTGTTTAAGAGAAACCACACACACACACACACACACACACACACACACACACCGTAACTCTGTCTGTCTTTCATCCTCAGGGGAAATCATCTCAGTCCAGTAAACCGTGAGTAACTGATGCATAAATGTATATCGAGTGTTATGAACAGGTTTCTGTGAGAGTTTGGGGTTAGGAGACAGACAAGTAAATATTGTGAACCTGATGAAGCATACTGATGTGGACACACAGACGTGTGTGTGTGTGTGTGTGAGAGAGAAAGAGAGATGTATTGATGAGTGATTGTTGTTTGTTTCTCTGGTGTTCAGGAGTCCAGGAGAAGACATCTCAAACAGTGAGTGTTTTATCACATCTGATGATCACCTGATCCACAAACATCACGACAGCTGAACTGACCTGTGTGTGTGTGTGTGTGTGTGTGTGTGTTTCAGCTGCAGCGGGGCTGTACGGTGCTCGTCACACACACCTCTCCGTGTGGAAGGACTGTAAGTCTGACCTCTGCTGGTCTCTCAGTACTACACTACACTGATAGCATCAGGAGCGTGGTAATACCGTGGGATTTTGTGTTGTTCTGCTCATTCTTTGCTCTGTGTGTGTGTGTGTGTGTGTGTGTGTGTGGAGCAGCGATCAGTTCTCCGTTCAAGCCCATGGACAGTTATCAGTATTCAGGTCAGTGTCTCTGTCATTCATCCAATGAAAGCTGACGGTTTCCTGATTTCCTCGCTCGAACACAGACTGTCCTGAGTGTGTGTGTGTAGCTGCTCCTGTGACGTGTACTGACATCAGCCCTGTGTGTGTGTGTGTGTGTGTGTGTGTGTGTGTTAGCGGTGGAGCGTAATAACCTGATGCGGTTGTCCCAGAGTATTCCATTCACCCCAGTGCCCCCTCGAGGTAAGACCCCGGTCTCTCTGTCTCTGTCCCATCATGCTTTGCTGTTCGTTTCATGTAGTTCTGGGCGGCGTGAAGACACACACATGGAGTGATGGGAAATACATTACAGACAAATGTCTAAAGATTCTTACATCAAGACACATTTACTAGAGAAGCAAAATTACAAAATAATTGTTTTCTGTGAAACTGATGAAGTGTGTTGATGATTAAAACAGAACAAATATCTATTCTTGATTTAATCATAAACTCAGATCATTAGGTTCAGTTTCTCAGAAAACAAGACTTCATGTGTTGATCTAAGGATGTTTAGATATTTGTTCTGGAAAACAAGACAGAAATACTGCGGAAGAGATGCATGTTTTTGCAGTTTCTCTGATTTAAGATATTTGAGGCCTGTGGTGAGCGAATGAAGACGGTCAGATCTTCATCACATGACACAAATCCAAACTCAGCTGCTCTAAAAGACAGTAGTGTCAGTATTGAGCTCAGCTCAGCTCGGTTTGCTTCGAGTCTTTAGTTTGGAGCTTTGAATCTGCTCTTACACTGATGTCACTGATGTTTGCTGTTCCTCGTGCTGCAGACGTGTGATGTGTGTGGTGTTCGCGTCGCCCAGTCCTGCGGTGTAGCGTGTGATCGTGACGCCGCTCGTGTGTTCCAGCGTGACGTTCAGGTGTTTGTGTGTGGTGCAGGTGAACCGGTGACCGTGTACCGTCTGGAGGAGAGCTCTCCCAACAGCATCAATAACAGCATGTCGTCCTGGGCTCAGCGTGGTCTCTGTGCTAAGATCGAGTTCCTCAGTAAGGAGGAGATGGGTGGAGGTCTGCGCCGGGCGCTGAAGGTGCTCTGCACCTGGTCCGAGTACGACATCCTCAAGCCTGGACACCTGTACATCGTCAAGTCCTTCCTGCCCGAGGTGGTCAACACCTGGCAGAGCATCTACAGAGAGGACACCGTCCTGCACCTCTGTCTCAGGGTACGAGGATCCTCCTCACTGACCCAAACACAGACTCACAGGAGTGCAGAACTACACGCATCTCGTTAACCCACATTTCTGCTACAGAAAACAGAAATGAGCTTTACATGTGGAAGTCTCTCTCAAACTTTTTCTATAACAGCTGCCAAGATGTGTGGATTATAGCGTTATATTTAGAACTACGCTACATTATGAATTTTTACATTTGCAGTATGTTTTTTATGGTAGTGTAATGTGATATAAATGTACATTATTGCGTGCTGAAGTGCTTTAAATGAATGTCTGAACTCACGTCTTAAACTGTTGAGTGAGTGCAGTGGTTGATTGACAGGTGAGTAGGCGGTCCTTCTGTGTGCGACTGATCGTGTGTTTGTGAACAGGAAATTCAGCAGCAGAGAGCAGCTCAGAAACTCACGTTTGCCTTCAATCAGATCAGACCCAAAACCATCCCGTACTCCCCCAGGTACTGACACACACACACACACACACACACTGACACCCCCACACGCACACTGACACTCACACACACACACACACACGCCTGAGGGTGTTTCTGAGAGTGTGTGTTCTGCAGGTTTCTGGAGGTCTTCCTGCTCTACTGTCACTCTGCCGGTCAGTGGTTTGCCATCGAGGAGTGCATCACTGGAGACTTCCGCAAGTTTAATAATAACAACGGGGATGAAATCGTCCCGACCAACCTTCTGGAGGAAACCATGCTGGCCTTCAGCCACTGGACGTATGAGTACACTCGAGGAGAGCTGCTGGTGCTGGACCTGCAGGGTTTGTGTCTCGCTCAGATCTCTTCATCTACACTCCAGTAATCAGAGCTTTAGAAACCGTCTCTATCCACTGCCTACACACGAGTGAGAGCAGGGAGTCTCTTAATGTTTCTCTATTTATGATCTGAAAAGAATGAAGGCCATACAGAATTAGAACAGCACCAGGCTGTGTAAATGAAGCCTGGATACTGTGTAGAAACGCTTTACCATCACAGGTGTGTGTGTGTGTGTGTGTGTGTGTGTGTGTAAACTTGTGTTTGTTTCAGAGAGTGGAAGTGATGGCCCCTCTCTCTCTCTCTCTCTCTCTCTCTCTCTCTCTCTCTCTCTCTCTCTCTCTGTCAGTCTGTCTCTCGCTGTCAATTCAATTCAATTCAAATGAGCTTTATTGGCATGACTGTGAAACAACACAATGTTGCCAAAGCAATAAACAGTGAACAAGTTATTCAGATATATAGATATACAGATGTGTCTCTCTCTCTCTCACACTCTGTCTCACTCTCTCACACTCTGTCTCTCACTCTCTCACACTCTCTCACTCTCTCCCTCTCACACTCTGTCTCACTCACGCTCTCACTGTCACTCTCTCTCTCTCACACTTTGTCTCACTCTCACATTCTGTCTCTCTCTCTCTCTCTCTCTCTCTCACTCACTCTCACTCAATTCAATTTTTTTTTTCAATTCATATTGCTTTATTGGCATGACATACAAAGGTACATATTGCCAAAGCATTGTACATAGCAGACTAGAAACAAACAAAACAAAAATTCATATATATCCATAAGAAAAAATAAAATAAAATAGAATAAAATACATGCAAAATAAATCCATATACATTTCTATAAACATTGATGGTACTTCTAATGTAGATGTGTTCACTCTTTACCTCTTAGTTTGTGGCATTTGTAAATATAATGTGCTACCACAGAGGAAGCAGGTCCTTCACCAAGTAATATT
The DNA here is from genome assembly GCF_003368295.1 of Carassius auratus. Lineage (NCBI taxonomy): Eukaryota > Metazoa > Chordata > Actinopteri > Cypriniformes > Cyprinidae > Carassius > Carassius auratus. The sequence goes on from NC_039260.1 coordinate 10,730,008, forward strand.
TTTAATTTTTCATATTCACTGAGTGACTGGAGCTCAGGAGTGTTCTGCTGTTCTCACTCTCTCTCTGTCTCACTCTCTCACACTCTGTCTCACTCTTACCCTCTCTCACTCACTCTCACTCACTTACTCTCACTCTCTCTCTCACTCTCTCTCTCACTCTCTCTCTCTCTCTCTCTCTCTCTAGGGGTCGGTGAGATACTGACAGATCCATCAGTCATCAAGAGCGGAGAGAAAGGGTGAGAAACAGTTTGGATGCAGATGTTCATTTATGTTCATGTAAAGTCTCTCAATCTGTCCTCCTCAGCCTCGCTTTCATCGTGTTAAACAGAGTATGAACGAGGTCTATTAAAAACTGTATAATAGAATAGAGTTCATGAGTTTTCTTCTGTGTGTTTAATTGTGTCAGGTCTTATGATATGATCTTTGGGCCGGCGAATCTCGGAGACGATGCCATTCGAAACTTCCGCACCAAACATCACTGCAACTCGTGCTGCAGGAAACTCAAGCTTCCGGGTGAGTTTAGCGCTCGCTGAACACCGCTTCATCCCAGAGTCACATCTACAGCTCACCATCAACTCATTTGGTTTATATTTGCATTATATTAAATTTGTGTGTGTGTGTGTGTGTGTGTGTGTGGTCAGATCTGAAGCGGAACGACTACACTCCTGATAAACTGACGCTGCAGCATGACCCCTCCGAGGACCCGTCCGCTAAAGAACAGCGTCCCTCAATGCGCTTAATGCTGTGAGACACACACACACACACATCACGGTGTGTGTGCGGAGGACATAAGTGTGCATGTTTTATATGAATGTGTCGCCTCTGAACAAATGATGCAATCTAGAGATGTTTTAATAAATCACATTTTATCCTGTACAATTATAACAGGGAGTATGAGCTTTTAAAAGTATTTTTTTAAGTTTTTATGGCTGTATAAAAGTATAAAGTGGTTAATAACTGGTACAATATCACTGTATTGTTACATATTTATTCTAAATTACAGGAAGTAGCCTTGTATAAAATAAAAGCTATTTTACGTGTGATGTCTGTTAGTTTTGGGAAAGACCTCTGGCTCATTAAACTATTATCAGTTGTACAGAGCTGTATGAATGCATCTATGGTTTGAACCTCGTGTAGATTATGGGCAGATTGCAATGCAAACCACAGAAGAGTGTGTGATCTGACTGAGACTCACGTTATAATGTTACAGCGGTACTGTCGTCAGAGTATCGTGTGAAAGGGTTAATCGTGTATCTCATAGATACATTTATCTGGCAGTTCTATCAACTCAAACATGAGAGTATTTGATGCTGGGGATACTATATTAATGGATCTGTACACATTTTTTACTGTATATTTAATAAAACACTGAAAAACCTGTTTTCTCTCACTCTGAAGTTCTTTTAGTTTTAGATTCAGCAGGTGACCTGGGCTCTTGTGTATGCATGTTTTATTATAGTTTAAGCTCGATTTAATTCATTATTTTACCATGATTATACAGAACTTTGGTAAAATTGTTTTTTTTAGATGCACTTTATAAATTAACTTTAACCTGAATCTTTACGAGCATGTAAGCGTGCTGCTGTTTTATCATCATTTTATGCTCAAGCTGCTTAAAGTCAAATTCTGATTGGGTCTCAGTGTTTTTATCGGTAAATCCTGTGGATTCTGGTTTCTTTAACACTGTTGCTGGAGGCTCAAGTGACCCCAGTGACGTCATCTTTAGCACCTGGGGTATTGACCTTTAGGATAGTTTTATTATGAAGACCTGGAAACCCTGAAAAGCATCAAAGTTGCTGCTGGTGAGGTTTCTTGTAAGAGTCGTGTTTGCAGCACTAATGGCACTGCTGACAGAATTAAAGAAACACTGGAAATTGTTCCTAAAATAAATCCCTTCTGTTTGTATTATTAGCACATCTCGTGTTAAATTACCTCATTAACATTAACTTTGTGTTGTTCTTCATCTGTAAGTTGATTTGAATTACCTGAATTGAATAAATGTTTGTCTTGAAATATCATGTGAATAGCATCGTGCTTGAATATGGTGTATGTCAAAGTAAGAGTCTTAAACTACGACTGAACGTTTGTTAGCAACACTGAGATGATTTCACATGTGCCAGTCATTCAGCTTTCACTGGCCGACCACAAAGAAAGCACATTTATCACAGAAAATTAAACATTTCAGGTTGAAAAGTCCCAGACTGTTCAGTGAACAGCGACAGACACAGTCCATCCAGCACTGGCTGAACAAACCTGCTGGACACTGGTCAGGACCCGAGACTCGGAGGAATCTGGACTGTGTCACTGTCTCTTACAAGACAACAGAAGATGACAGGACGGGGTCAAGAGGTCACAGGAAACACCAGAAGACCACAGACCTGCATACATTCTCAACAGGTAAACACACACACACACACACACACACACACAAGTGATCTGATGCAATTATATCTGCATGGACAATCAGATTCAACAGAAAATCACATTCTGACTGATTTTTAGCATCAGACTTTCCATAGAGCTGGAGACGAGATATGTCTCATAGACTGTTTATAACTGGTAAGAAACGTATCATCTTTGCACATTAATAAAGAATGTGTGTCACATTGATGTGGATAGCTCAGATGTTAGAGTATAAAATCTGTTATAAATCCTGCTCAACACATGACAGAGTAAATACAGTCGACTCAAAGCACACCTGTGTTTACATCTGTTTATTAATGCATGTTTAAGGTTTATAGGCTAATACATGGATTTAAAGATTGCGCTTAATATAATAAGAAACCATGTGAGAGAATCAGTCCGTTCATCAGAAGAGAGACGCTGCAGAATGGGTCACTGTCGAGCAGCTGGATTCAGAGGAGTATTAGTAGAGAGACAGCTGTGTGTCAGACTCAGAGATATTGCTGACCGCTGGGTGACCGATGGGTTAATCAGCTGTCTCAGTCGATGAGGGTCACTGCACCGCTGCGGTCAGCTGATCCCTGAACACTAGCCTACAGAGCAGAGCAGGCCCAAGCTCACTGCGCTTTAGTGCGTGATGATAATGACTAGTGTGTGTTATTTACTGTTAACCATCAGCTCGCTTTCGGATCTGGCAGCACCCGTTATATTTGGTCACCATATAAATAAACGAAACATTGCACATCTAATGAGGGGTTAAGATTATAGTGCGCTTATATGGACGTCTAATCTCACACGTCCAGAGCAGATCAAAGCTCCTGTGTTCAGACTCCTGCAGGAATACAGACGCCACTGAGAGAGAGAGAGAGAGAGAGAGAGAGAGGCGTTCCCTCAGAGAAGTGTCCATCAGTCCTCATGGATAGGGCTTTAGCTCCGCCCACAGCTGCATGTCAAGCATGTGTCAATCACCCGGTCACCATGGTGACGCCCTGTCGCTGTCCCTCATAGAGACGAGTAGAAGAAGATGTAGGCGGCGGCCGAGCGCACCGAGGAGGCGGAGACATCGGACACCTCGTGATCATCAAACTTGAACCAGCGCTGCTTCAGAGGATTCTTACAGTACGCCGTGTAGTGACCGCCGTCCAGCCCTCCGTAATGATTCTGCAGAGACGAGACCACACATCATCACCTGAGAGTGAGAGATAGTGTGTGTGTGTGTGTGTGTGGTCTGGTACTCACAGACACAGCGTACAGGTTGTACTTCTTCAGGTTGTGTTTGGGTCCGATGACGTACTGTGACAGGTCCAGATTATCCAGCGGGAAATCCACCAGCGTCTGCAGCTTCTCCCTCCAGCGGCCGTCGTACTTGAACCTTACACACACACACACACACACACACGTGAGCCGCTGCTCTCCTGGACACCAGAGCCCTGCGCTGCAGACGTCACTCACCGTTTCAAGTGTACGAGGAGAATGGGAGGAAGTTTCCAGATCTGCATCTTCTTGATGGCGTCTCGGTGTGTCTTACAGCGGCGGCAGTAGAAGCGGTTGCTGTCGGTCAGACGCTCCTCTTTAGAGAACAGCTTCAGACAGTCCTGCACAAACACATCAAACCATCGCTGGAACTAGTCTTCATCATCATCATCATCATCATCATCAGAACAGTGAGCATGATGAATGATCAATATGAGAATAAAAATGTAATTTAAATTATTATAAAAAATATTACATTGATTATACAGGTGCTGGTCATTAATAAGAATATCATCATAAAGTTTATTTGACTAATTCCATTCAAAAAGTTAAACTTGTATATTATATTCATTCATTACACACAGACTGATATATTTTAAATGTTTTTTTCTGTTAATTTTGATGATTATAACTGACAACTAAGGAAAATCCCAAATTCTGTATCTCAGAAAATGTTAATATTGTGAAAAGGTTCAATATTGAAGACACCTGGTGTCACAGTCTAATCAACTAATTAACTCAAAACACCTGCAAAGCCTTTAAATGATCTCTCAGTCTAGTTCTGTAGGACACACAAACATGGGGAAGACTGCTGACCTGACAGTTGTCCAAAAGACGACCTTTGACACCTTGCACAAGGAGGGCAAGACACAAAAGGTCATTGCAAAAGAGGCTGGCTGTTCACAGAGCTCTGTGTCCAAGCACATTAATAGAGAGGAGAAGGGAAGGAAAAGATGTGTAGAAAAGTGTACAAGCAATAGAGATAACTGCACCCTGGAGAGGATTGTGAAACAAAACCCATTCAGAAATGTGGGGGAGATTCACAAAGAGTGGACTGCAGCTGGAGCCAGTGCTTCAAGAATCACTACACACAGACGTCTGCAAGACATGGGTTTCAGCTTCACATTCCTTGTGTCAAGACACTCTTGAACAACAGACAGCGTCAGAAGCGTCTCACTTCAGAAAGGACTGGACTGCTGCTGAGTGGTGCACAGTTATCTTCTCTGATGAAAGTAAATCAGGGTCCCAGAGTCTGGAGGAAGAGAGGAGAGGAACACAATCCTCGTTGCTTGAGTCCAGTGTAGAGTTTCCACAGTCAGTGATGGTTTGGGCTGCCATGTCATCTGCTGGTGTTGATCCACTGTGTTTTCTGAGGTCAAAGGTCAACACAGCCGTATACCAGGAAGTTTTAGAGCACTTCATGCTTCCTGCTGCTGACCAACTTTATGGAGATGCAGATTTCATTTTCCAACAGGACTCTCACCTGCACACAGTGATAAAGCTACCAGTACCTGGTTTAAGGACCATGGTATCCCTGTTCTTAATTTGCCAGCAAACTCCCCTGACCTTAACCCCAGAGAGAATCTGTGGAGTATTGTGAAGAGGAAGATGTGATATTTCAGACCCAAGAGTGCAGAAGATCTGAAGGCCACTATCAGAGTAACCTGGTCTCTCATAACACCTGAGCAGTGCCACAGACTGATCCACTCCATGCCACGCCGCATTGCTGCAGTCATTCAGACACAAGAGACACAACTCAGTATTTTCTGAGATAAAGAATTTGGGATTTTCCTTAGTTGTCAGTTATAATCATCAGAATTAGGGTTAGGTTCACACATCAATCGGTCAGCAACTGCCCGCTTTTGTTTTGTTTTATTTTGTCCAATCTCTGTTTCAGACTGGCACACAAAATGAATAGCAATCATTTCCCAAAATGTAATTTGTGTGAAAATATTATGAAGTCTGTAAACAAGCCAGGAAACACGAAGATGAGAGCACAAACACACCTGGAGTTCAGGATCATGAGCTGCACGCATGTAAACAAACACTGCTGCATTTCACCGTTCATTTCTATTTCTATTAAATCTCAGCCTTTGTGATGTCATAATTTATTTATTTTTTCAGATGCATTGTTCAGGCTTGTGTCATTGTTAGGTTCTGGAGCCAGTGTGAACAGTAGTACATCCTGTGTGTGTGTGTGTGTGTGTGAGACCTGTAGTGAGCACTTGCTGCTGGACGTCATCTCCAGGGTCAGGTACATGAAGGTCTCGAAGGTGCGTGACTTGTGCTGGCAGCTCATGCACTGGACCGTGGACTTGAACTGACCCTGGAACAGAGCCACGATGATGGACTCGTTCAGGAGCTTGTGTTTGGACCAGGCCAGCTCTGCAGCGCTCACGTCGTCCAGATGATCGATGTCCTCCTCCTTGTACCCGCGCCGCTTGTCCGCCTGACCGGGAGAGAGAGAGAGTGTGTGTGTGTGTGAGTGAGAGAGAGAGAGAGAGAGAGCGAGAGAGAGAGAGTGTGTGTGTGTGTGTGTGTGTGTGAAAGAGAGAGAGAGAGAGTGTGTGTGTGTGTGAAAGAGAGAGAGAGAGAGAGAGTGTGTGTGTGTGTGTGTGAAAGAGAGAGAACGAGAGAGAGAGAGAGAGAGTGTGTGTGTGTGTGTGTGTGTGTGTGTGTGAAAGAGAGAGAGAGAGAGAGAGAGTGTGTGTGTGAAAGAGAGAGAGAGAGAGAGTGTGTGTGTGTGTGAAAGAGAGAGAGAGAGAGAGTGTGTGTGTGTGTGAAAGAGAGAGAGAGAGAGAGAGAGAGAGAGAGAGAGAGTGTGTGTGTGTGTGTGTGTGTGTGTGTGTGTGTGTGTGTGTGTGTGAGAGAGAACAAGAGAGAGAGAGAGAGTGTGTGTGTGTGTGTGAGAGAGAGAATGAGAGAGAGAGAGAGTGTGTGTGTGTGTGTGAGAGAACGAGAGAGAGAGAGAGTGTGTGTGTGTGTGTGAGAGAGAGAACGAGAGAGAGAGAGAGTGTGTGTGTGTGTGTGTGTGTGTGTGTGTGAGAGAGAATGAGAGAGAGAGAGTGTGTGTGTGTGTGTGAGAGAACGAGAGAGAGAGAGAGTGTGTGTGTGTGAGAGAGAACGAGAGAGAGAGTGTGTGTGTGTGTGTGTGTGTGTGTGAGAGAGAATGAGAGAGAGAGAGTGTGTGTGTGTGTGTGTGTCTCCTGCAGAACACACTGGAGCTGTACCTTATTGAGATCCTCGTGCAGGCCGTCCATGAGGAACAGCAGTAGCTCCTGAGAGTCCTGGTGCTCGTAGCTGGAGAAGCGGTTGTTGATTTTACAGATGGTGCCTTTAAAATCCTGCGGACTGATCATCTTGTACTGTCCTGACCACAGCGCCTTCATGATGACGCTGAACTCCTCGGCCACCTCGCCCTTGTGACCCAGAATATTGCCCTGTGAGACGCACGCACACACACACACACACACACACTCTCTGAGTCACACTGCACGTGCTCGTCTGACACTCAGTGACGTGTGGAGGACAGTTACCGGTTGATGTCGTCCTGATAGATGTTCCTGTTGAAGTAGTCTGCCATGGCGACCGTGTTACACAGACACTGGAGGATGGAGTTCATGTAGCAGGTGTTGCCGAGGTTACGGAGGCCTGTTAGCAACGGCCCCTGACCTCCAAACACTGGGTTCAGGCTCCGGATCTTAGCAGCAGACGGACGAGTGACCTCCACCTTAGAGTAAGCAGCAGCGGTGACCAGCGGCCTGAGACACAAACACACACCAGCACACCGGTGAACAACTGTGTGTGTGTGTCTGTGTGTGTGTGAGAGACAGAGAGACAGAGAGAGAGAGAGAGGTGTGTGTGTGTGTGTGGTGTGTGAGAGACAGAGAGAGAGAGGTGTGTGTGTGTGTGTGTGTGTGTGTACTTGTTGTCTCTGCTGAAGGTGTGTGTGTGTGTGTGTGTACTTGTTGTCTCTGCTGAAGGTGTGTGTGTGTGTGTGTGTGTGTGTGTGTACTTGTTGTCTCTGCTGAAGGTGTGTGTGTGTGTGTGTGTGTGTGTGTGTACTTGTTGTCTCTGCTGAAGGTGTGTGTGTGTGTGTGTGTGTGTGTGTGTACTTGTTGTCTCTGCTGAAGGTGTGTGTGTGTGTGTGTGTACTTGTTGTTCTCTGCTGAAGGTGTGTGTGTGTGTGTGTGTGTACTTGTTGTCTCTGCTGAAGGTGTGTGTGTGTGTGTGTACTTGTTGTCTCTGCTGAAGGTGTGTGTGTGTGTGTGTGTGTGTGTGTACTTGTTGTCTCTGCTGAAGGTGTGTGTGTGTGTGTGTGTACTTGTTGTCTCTGCTGAAGGTGTGTGTGTGTGTGTGTGTGTACTTGTTGTCTCTGCTGAAGGTGTGTGTGTGTGTGTGTACTTGTTGTCTCTGCTGAAGGTGTGTGTGTGTGTGTGTACTTGTTGTCTCTGCTGAAGGTGTGTGTGTGTGTGTGTACTTGTTGTCTCTGCTGAAGGTGTGTGTGTGTGTGTGTGTACTTGTTGTCTCTGCTGAAGGTGTGTGGTGTGTGTGTGTACTTGTTGTCTCTGCTGAAGGTGTGTGTGTGTGTGTGTCTTGTTGTCTTGCTGAAGGTGTGTGTGTGTGTGTGTGTGTGTGTGTGTACTTGTTGTCTCTGCTGAAGGTGTGTGTGTGTGTGTGTTGTGTGTGTGTGTACTTGTTGTCTCTGCTGAAGGTGTGTGTGTGTGTGGTGTGTGTGTGTACTTGTTGTCTCTGCTGAAGGTGTTGTGTGTGTGTGTGTGTGTGTGTGTGTGTGTGTGTGTGTACTTGTTGTCTCTGCTGAAGGTGTGTGTGTGTGTGTGTGTGTGTGTGTGTGTGTGTGTGTGTGTGTACTTGTTGTCTCTGCTGAAGGTGTGTTGTGTGTGTACTTGTTGTCTCTGCTGAAGGTGTGTGTGTGTGTGTGTACTTGTTGTCTCTGCTTGAAGGTGTGTGTGTGTGTGTGTGTACTTGTTGTCTCTGCTGAAGGTGTGTGTGTGTGTGTGTGTGTGTGTGTACTTGTTGTCTCTGCTGAAGGTGTGTGTGTGTGTGTGTACTTGTTGTCTCTTGCTGAAGGTGTGTGTGGTGTGTGTGTGTACTTGTTGTCTCTGCTGAAGGTGTGTGTGTGTGTGTGTGTGTGTACTTGTTGTCTCTGCTGAAGGTGTGTGTGTGTGGTGTGTGTGTGTGTGTGTGTACTTGTTGTCTCTGCTGAAGGTGTGTGTGTGTGTGTGTGTACTTGTTGTCCTCTGCTGAAGGTGTGGTGTGTGTGTGTGTGTACTTGTTGTCTCTGCTGAAGGTGTGTGTGTGTGTGTGTGTGTGTACTTGTTGTCTCTGCTGAAGGTGTGTGTGTGTGTGTGTACTTGTTGTCTCTGCTGAAGGTGTGTGTGTGTGTGTGTGTGTACTTGTTGTCTCTGCTGAAGGTGTGGTGTTGGTGTGGTACTTGTTGTCTCTGCTGAAGGTGTGGTTGTGTGTGTGTGTGTACTTGTTGTCTCTGCTGAAGGTGTGTGTGTGTGTGTGTACTTGTTGTCTCTGCTGAAGGTGTGTGTTTGTGTGTGTACTTGTTGTCTCTGCTGAAGGTGTGTGTGTGTGTGTGTGTGTACTTGTTGTCTCTGCTGAAGGTGTGTGTGTGTGTGTGTGTGTGTGTGTACTTGTTGTCTCTGCTGAAGGTGTGTGTGTGTGTGTGTGTGTGTGTGTGTGTACTTGTTGTCTCTGCTGAAGGTGTGTGTGTGTGTGTGTGTGTGTACTTGTTGTCTCTGCTGAAGGTGTGTGTGTGTGTGTGTGTGTGTGTGTGTGTGTACTTGTTGTCTCTGCTGAAGGTGTGTGTGTGTGTGTGGTGTACTTGTTGTCTCTGCTGAAGGTGTGTGTGTGTGTGTGTACTTGTTGTCTCTGCTGAAGGTGTGTGTGTGTGTGTGTACTTGTTGTCTCTGCTGAAGGTGTGTGTGTGTGTGTGTACTTGTTGTCTCTGCTGAAGGTGTGTGTGTGTGTGTGTGTGTACTTGTTGTCTCTGCTGAAGGTGTGTGTGTGTGTGTGTGTGTGTGTGTGTGTGTACTTGTTGTCTCTGCTGAAGGTGTGTTGTGTGTGTGTGTGTGTGTACTTGTTGTCTCTGCTGAAGGTGTGTGTGTGTGTGTGTGTGTGTGTGTACTTGTTGTCTCTGCTGAAGGTGTGTGTGTGTGTGTGTGTACTTGTTGTCTCTGCTGAAGGTGTGTGTGTGTGTGTGTGTGTGTGTACTTGTTGTCTCTGCTGAAGGTGTGTGTGTGTGTGTGTGTGTGTGTGTGTGTGTACTTGTTGTCTCTGCTGAAGGTGTGTGTGTGTGTGTGTGTGTGTGTACTTGTTGTCTCTGCTGAAGGTGTGTGTGTGTGTGTGTGTGTGTGTGTGTGTACTTGTTGTCTCTGCTGAAGGTGTGTGTGTGTGTGTGTGTACTTGTTGTCTCTGCTGAAGGTGTGTGTGTGTGTGTGTACTTGTTGTCTCTGCTGAAGGTGTGTGTGTGTGTGTGTACTTGTTGTCTCTGCTGAAGGTGTGTGTGTGTGTGTGTGTACTTGTTGTCTCTGCTGAAGGTGTGTGTGTGTGTGTGTGTGTGTACTTGTTGTCTCTGCTGAAGGTGTGTGTGTGTGTGTGTGTGGTGTGTGTGTGTGTGTACTTGTTGTCTCTGCTGAAGGTGTGTGTGTGTGTGTGTGTGTGTACTTGTTGTCTCTGCTGAAGGTGTGTGTGTGTGTGTGTGTGTGTGTGTGTGTACTTGTTGTCTCTGCTGAAGGTGTGTGTGTGTGTGTGTGTACTTGTTGTCTCTGCTGAAGGTGTGTGTGTGTGTGTGTGTGTGTGTACTTGTTGTCTCTGCTGAAGGTGTGTGTGTGTGTGTGTGTGTGTGTGTGTACTTGTTGTCTCTGCTGAAGGTGTGTGTGTGTGTGTGTGTGTACTTGTTGTCTCTGCTGAAGGTGGGCGTGGCTGCAGGTTTTCTGCTGGTCTCTGTGCTCAGCTCTTGGCTGATGTCTGGAGAGGAGTAAGAGCGTTTGAGTTTGGACTGCTCTCTCTCTCTCTCCTTCTCTCTCTCTCGCTCCTGCTCCTTCTCTTTCTCCGTCTCTGCGGGCGGAGGTTTGGGTTTAGCGGCGCTGGGCTGGACCTGAGGCGTGTGGACCTCCGGGGGGTACAGGTGCACGCGGTTGGTGGGAGAGTGGTAATATCTGTAGGTGCCCGTCACTGTGTCCAGAAACTGCAGAGACGAGGGTTAGAAACAACAACAACAACAACAACAACAACAACACGACAAACTCCTGCTCCTCTGACCTTCATCCAGCCGTCCGGCAGCCCAGGGACGGTCCGGCCCATCTCCTCACTGTGTGCTCGGGTCAGAGACTCCCTCTGCAACACACACACACACACGTTACACACTCCTGTTCAAGTGTGTGATGTGGAGTTTTAACAATGTGTGAGCTGAGTTTGTTTCTTTCTTCTCAAAAACACACTTTGCACACATTTTCTCTACATATTATTTCTGTTTGATTGCCCCAAAATGTAAAACTTAAAGCTGCAGTAGGTAACTTTTGTAAATATATATTTTTTACATATTAATAAACCTGTCATTATGTCCTGACAGTAGAATATGAGACAGATAATCTGTGTAAAAATCCAGCTCCTCTGGCTCCTCCCAGTGTCCTATTGCTATTTGCAGTTACGGACCGCTCCCGGTAAGAAACAACCAATCAGATCTGCGGTCCGTAACTTTGTTTGTGTTCAAAATGTAGAAAAATGTATATAATAAGTGAGTACACCATGAATCCATTTTCCTAACCGTGTTTTTGGCTTGTCCTGAATCACTAGGGTACACCTATAATAAGTGTTTATATTCGGACTATTTTAGACTGCTTCGGGGGTACCGCGGCGGAGTAACCCAGTACCTTTGTGATTCTTCATAGACATAAACAGAGAGAAGTAGTTCCGGCTACGATGTTCTTCCGCAAGACGCAAGCAGTTCTGTTTATTAACCGCTAGAGCGTCAAAAGTTCCCTACCGTAGCTTTAAGCTGATGTTGCCAATTTCCCCCAGCTGAAGTTTTGTTGTATTTTTATGTGAAATGATATAGTTAATATGCATCACATGAGCACGAGTGATGTTTCTACACAAAACAATCCCATAACATGTTGGGATGTATTTTTTGGTCAATATCACACAGAAAGAAAGAGCGAGTGCGTGTGTGAGAGTGTGAATGTGTGTGAGAGTGTAAATGTGTGTGTGTGTGTCTCTCACAGCGCTGAAGGGTGCAGGTGAGTCCAGGGACATGCTCTTCATGGCAGCGTCCAGCGGGACGTCCTTCTGCGCTCTCCTGTTCCTGTCGTCTCTCTGATCCTTCTCTTCTGCCGTCTGTCTCTCCAGCTTCTTCCTCTCCTGCTTCTCCTCCTCCTCCTTCTTCCTCTCGCTCTGTTCTCGCTGATGTCTCTCGGCCGTCTCTCTCTCCTCCAGGGCTCGTTTGCGCTGCTCCTGCTCTTTTCGGGCTTTCTCCATCAGACTGAGAGTCTCGGCGTGGATCTCCCTGCGCTCCTCTTCACTCAGAGCTCTGGACGGGTCCAGCGGGGGTTTAGCGGAGCGGTCGGGCATCACGGGGCCGTTGTGTGCAGCGGGGCCGTCGCTCACTGAGGGCTCTTCGCTGAGCTTTGCGGTCACTGCTGGTTTCTTGGAGCGGTCGACCTGCGTTCAGAGAAAGGTTAGTGTGTGTGTGTGTGTGTGTGTGTGTGTGTGTGAGGGCCCTGCTCCAGGTGTAACTCACCTGTGGAGTGTGTCGAGGCGCAGCGGCGTCTGTATTTACAGGTTGTTGTGTGGGTGTGTATGCGGGTGGCTCTGCGGGTGGCTCGGAGTCCACGGTTCTGCCGTTGAGCTGCACTTCTGCGGGCTCCTCACACACACTCACGGGTTCAGGCTCCTCCAGAGACGGGTACGAGAAGTTCACTGAAACCACAGCAGCAGCGTCACGGATCAGAACAGAGATACACTGAGATTAAGAACGCTCACACCAAGAACAACAACTATAACCATAATTATTATTAGCATCCACACCCCCACACAATAATGTTCTGGTTATTATAAGTGCTGCAGTTTTGTCACCTGTCGCTTTAAATGCTCAAGCTTTTTATAGCTTGATGGATTCTGATTGGCTGTCAATGTTTTAATCATTCATCAGATGGAAAACATTGTTCTGAAAGAGATTCCAATGATATCATTCCTCTGTATCCATTATATTTCTGGTGTGATTTCATTATTCTCACAGATTTATTATTAAAATGTTATAGTTATCATTATACTTATTGTCTTTGGTGTTAACAGGCCTTAAAGGGACAGTGTTTTTTTTTTTTTAACCCAAGCTGGATTTTTAATTGTTTCGTGTGTGCTGTGATACTCACGCTGCGGCAGTGTGCTGGCCGTCTGCTGTCGGGGGGTTTGACCTTAGCGTTGCTGGTGTACATTGGGTAAAAGAGCAGCCAGTTATCATATCCTCCATCCAGCACCAGAGGCTCACTGCGCAGGATCGTACTACTGTCCCACTGCACACACACACAAACCCATCAGATATGACACACAAACACCAGATACGACACACAAACACCAGATACGACACACACATCAGATACGATACGACACACACACACATACACGTGTCCGATACCACACACACACACACACATTAGATACGACACACGATGAGCAGGAGATACAGTGCCAGCCCTACAGTACCTTATATAGAGCATCCTTCAGACTCTGTAGAGTGGAGCCCAGTTTGAGATCAGAGACGCAGCTGAACCAGTCCAGCAGAACCACATAATCCACGAATCCTCTGCGCTTCCAGTCGTCCAGAGACACCGCAGGGAGCTTCAGCTCGATCTGGTTCACCGTCACCCTGAACATCAGCAATACACGAGAGCATTCAATACCAGTGCAGGCGAGAGCATTCAATACTCATACAAACGAGTATACACGCAAGAGCATTCAATACAAAAGAGTATACTCGCGAGAACATTCAATACTCATACAAACGAGTATACACGCGAGAGTATTCAATACTCACGTACGCACGCGAGAGCATTCAACACTCACACATGCACGCGAGAGCATTCAATACTCATACAAATGAGTATACACGCAAGAGCATTCAATACAAAAGAGTATACTCGCGAGAACATTCAATACTCATACAAACGAGTATACACGCGAGAGTATTCAATACTCACGTACGCACGCGAGAGCATTCAACACTCACACATGCACGCGAGAGCATTCAATACTCATACAAACGAGTATACACGCGAGAACATTCCATACTCACGCATGCGTATGCGAGAGCATTCAATACTCATACAAACGAGTATACACGCGAGAGCATTCAATACAAAAGAGTATACTCGCGAGAGCATTCAATACTCATACAAACGAGTATACACGCGAGAGTATTCAATACTCACGTACGCACGCGAGAGCATTCAATACTCACACATGCACGCGAGAGCATTCAATACTCATACAAATGAGTATACACGTGAGAGCATTCAATACTCACTCACTCCTGCACGTGAGAGTATTCAATACTCACGCACGCACACCAGAGCATTCAATACTCATACAAATGAGTATACACGTGAGAGCATTCAATACTCACTCACTCCTGCACGTGAGAGTATTCAATACTCACGCACGCACGCCAGAGCATTCAATACTCACGCACGCACGCCAGAGCATTCAATACTCACGCACGCACGCCAGAGCATTCAATACTCATGCACGCACGCCAGAGCATTCAATACTCATGCACGCACGCCAGAGCATTCAATACTCACGCACGCGAGAGCATTCAATACTCACGTACGCACGAGAGAACATTCAATACTCACTCCTGAACGCGAGAGTATTCAATACTCACGCACGCACTCGAGAGCATTCAATACTCACGCACGCACTCAAGAGCATTCAATACTCACGCACGCACTCGAGAGCATTCAATACTCATGCACGCACGTGAGAGCATTCAATAATCATACAAACGAGTATACACGCGAGAGCATTCAATACAAACAAGTATACACGTGAAAGCATTCAGTACTCACGCACGCACGCAAGAGAATTCAATACTCGTACAAACGAGTATACATAAGAGAGCATTCAATACTCACTCACTCACGAATGCCAGAGCATTCAATACTCACGCACGCACGCGAGAGCATTCAATACTCACGCACGCACACCAGAGCATTCAATACTCACGCACGCACGCCAGAGCATTCAATACTCACGCACGCACGCGAGAGCATTCAATACTCACGCACGCACGCGAGAGCATTCAATACTCACTCACACAAACGAGAGCATTCAATACTCACTCACACACACGAGAGCATTCAATACTCACTCACACACACGAGAGCATTCAATACTCATGCTCGCACGCCAGAACATTCAATACTCATACAAACGAGTATACACACGAGAGCATTCAATACTCACGTACGCAAGAGCTTTCAGTACTCACGCACGCGAGAGCATTCAATACTCACACACGAATGCGAGAACATTCAATACTTATGCCCGCGAGAGCATTCAATACTCATACAAACGAATATACACGCGAGAGCATTCAATACTCACGTAAGCACGCAAGAGCATTCAATACTCACATAAGCACGCGAGAGCATTCAATACTCACGCACGCACGCGAGAGCATTCAATACTCACGCACTCGAGAGCATTCAATACTCATACAAACGAGTATACACACGAGAGCATTCAATACTCACGCATGCGAGAGCTTTCAGTACTCACGCACGCGAGAGCATTCAATACTCACACACGCACGCGAGAGCATTCAATACTCACACACGCACGCGAGAGCATTCAATACTCACGCACGCACGCGAGAGCATTCAATACTCACGCACGCACGCGAGAGCATTCAATACTCACGCACGCACGCGAGAGCATTCAATACTCACTCTTTCACTCGAGAGCATTCAATACTCATACAAACGAGTATACATGTGAGAGCAATCAATACTCACTCACGCACGCACGCGAGAGCAATCAATACTCACTCACGCACGCGAGAGCATTCAATACACATACAAATGAGTATACACGCGAGAGCATTCAATAAAAAAACGAGTATACACGCGAAAGCATTCAGTACTCAAGCACGCACGCACTCGAGAGCATTCAATACTCACGCACGCACGCACGCGAGAGCATTCAATACTCATACAAATGAGTATACACGTGAGAGCATTCAATACTCACTCACTCCTGCACGTGAGAGTATTCAATACTCACGCACGCACGCCAGAGCATTCAATACTCACGCACGCACGCCAGAGCATTCAATACTCACGCACGCCAGAGCATTCAATACTCACGCACGCACGCCAGAGCATTCAATACTCACGCACGCACGCCAGAGCATTCAATACTCACGCACGCACGCCAGAGCATTCAATACTCACGCACGCACGCCAGAGCATTCAATACTCACGCACGCACGCCAGAGCATTCAATACTCACGCACGCCAGAGCATTCAATACTCACGCACGCACGCCAGAGCATTCAATACTCATGCACGCACGCCAGAGCATTCAATACTCACGCACGCACGCGAGAGCATTCAATACTCACGTACGCACGAGAGAACATTCAATACTCACTCCTGCACGCGAGAGTATTCAATACTCACGCACGCACTCGAGAGCATTCAATACTCACGCACGCACTCGAGAGCATTCAATACTCACGCACGCACTCGAGAGCATTCAATACTCATGCACGCACGTGAGAGCATTCAATAATCATACAAACGAGTATACACGCGAGAGCATTCAATACAAACAAGTATACACGTGAAAGCATTCAGTACTCACGCACGCACGCAAGAGAATTCAATACTCGTACAAACGAGTATACATGCGAGAGCATTCAATACTCACGCACGCACGAATGCCAGAGCATTCAATACTCACGCACGCACGCGAGAGCATTCAATACTCACGCACGCACGCGAGAGCATTCAATACTCACGCACGCACGCGAGAGCATTCAATACTCACGCACGCACGCGAGAGCATTCAATACGCACGCACGCACGCACGCACGCGAGAGCATTCAATACGCACGCACGCGAGAGCATTCAATAGGCACGCACGCGAGAGCATTCAATACTCACGCACGCGAGAGCATTCAATACTCACACACGAGTTACAAGTTAAAAGGTTACAAGCTCAAAAACATATAATTTCATGTATAACATGAAACATAAGGATGAATCTTTGATCAGTTGCATTTAAAAAAAATCGATTTTTGGAATACGTGAAATGCAGACTTCACTATTATTTGAGACTGGCTAGCATGTGTAGAGATGTGAGAGTGATGATGGGTGACTGGGAAGATGATAGTGAATTGAGATGAGTGTGTGTGTGTGTGTGTGTGTGTTTGGGACTGACCCTGGACTGATGGCCTCCTCAGGAACACTGATGTACGTCTGAGACGGGACACACATCTGAGACTCCTGGAAGTCCTGTCTGCTGCGCGCGTCCATCACCAGCACACTGATACTGGGATCCTTCATCAGCTGGAACAGATCCTTAGCACTGATGCTTCCTGATGGGACACAACACACACATCACAGAACAACACACACACACAGACAGACATATGACGCTCCGCCGGGACACACCTTTATCACCTCCAGTCTTACTGTTACTGGGTTCCTCGTTAACCTGCTGAAAAACACACACACACACACACACACATTAATTAACAAATCAAATCAAAGCATGCATGATGATGGCCTCTGAACTTGGACCCATTTAACTGCTCGAGCGCCAACTGCGAGTTGAACTAATAAAACATGGAACCTTTTCTTTTTTATATCTCGCTATGGCATATTCATATTGTTCCTTTATTTATCTACAGCAGTGAAATAAACTGGTCACATGATCACAGAAGCTGATCATGGACCCATGAAGCCACACTGAAACTGGGTCACAATGCAACACGCTTCACTCTTACAGACACTTGTGCAGGTCAATCATTCTGACATTTTTAAAGACATTTTCCAGTTACTGATGGCTGATTCAGCCGAGAGCAATAAATCTTTTTTTTTCTTTTTTGCTTTATGTCAGTATTGTCTTCTTTACAGTTATGATGAGGTTATTTAAGTTAACCAACACGTTTGTTTGTGTAATCTTAATGAGTTTATCAGATCAAATGATGAAGCCACACAAAGGGATGTGATTTCCAGTCCAGCAGCACCTTCTTACTGTCCTTCTTCTGTGAAGCTCCTCGAGGCGAAGCACGGACATCTTTTTCACTTTCTTCTCGTCGACTCGTTTCCTCCTTTCTCTCTTTCTCTTCCAGCTTTTTCCGCACTTCTACTTCCTCATACCTGAGAGATGGACACCAGCAGGTGAACAGAGTGTGTGTGAGACAGAAGAGAGAGAGTGTGTGTGAGTGTGTGTGTGTCTGAGACTGACCGGAGCTTCAAACTCTCTGAAAGCTTCTCTGCCTCCTCGATGGCCTTCTTAAAGCTGGTTGGTCCCAGCATAGACAGGAAGAACTCCTGAAAGACGTCAGAAGACTACAGTGACTGACAGAACATGCATCACATTTCAGGACATACACACGTTCACAGCATCTGCTGAATAATCATACAAACGTGTGTATAACACACATGTAACGCAGTGATCTCACCCTCAGTGTCACGTCTACACTATTAAAATCTCCCACAATGCACTGGGGCTGTACCTGCTGCTGCTTGAAGTCCGGTCTCTTCTTGATGAGGTCATAGACCGTCAGGTACTTCATGTACAGGACATAAGCTTTCTCCTCATCGCGGTCCAGACGACACTCCTCCGCCGCTTTGAAGATCTTACACGCGCTCTGGACGTAACTGAAACACACGAACATCAGCATCAGATCTGTACAGATGGCTGCTGAAACTGTTTCTAAGTGCTTACGATGCTTATGAGAATCTGCTGCCACAAATAGAGATGTTCTTTAATCAATCAATACTGCAGAATACTTCAAGACAATACCATGCTCCTCTGTGTATCATAA
This sequence comes from Carassius auratus, assembly GCF_003368295.1. Lineage (NCBI taxonomy): Eukaryota > Metazoa > Chordata > Actinopteri > Cypriniformes > Cyprinidae > Carassius > Carassius auratus. The sequence continues at coordinate 10,748,753 of NC_039260.1, forward strand.
TATACAAGTCAATGGCTACCGTCACTTTAAGAGTCAAATAAATCATAGTGTCTCCTGATGATATTCTGAGATCTTATGAAGAGAAACTGATCATTACTGTATGTACAGCATTATTACTGTAATCAAGAGTCTCAGACAAATGATCCGGAGTGATTCATTCACAAACGAATCATTCTTTTGAACCAGATCTTTTTACTGAACTGGATGAAATGAGTGGAATCAGCAGTGAATCTGATTCTGATGAACGAACTGATTCAGCTTCAGTTCCTCAACAGACACTGAACGGAGGAAACAGTTCGACTCAGACTGAACACCGTGAACACAACACTTGAACGAAGGCCCAAATCAACCTCTTTATGGCTTCTCTGTGTTTATGTAGAAAGGTGAGCTGATATTGGGTGCTTTAATAATAGAATCGTGTATATGATGACATAAACAGTGTGAACTAAATCACTTCAATGAAACAGACTGTCCAAAAGGATCAGTTCACAGAAAAGACTCTGGATTACAGTAATAATGCTGTAAATAATGATCAGTTTCTCACACAGATTGATTGTTTCAGTTCATAAGATCTCAGAATATCATCAGGAGACACAGGATTCATTTGATGTTCCCTGGTGTGATTTTATTTAACTCTTAAAATAATGGTAGAGTCACACTCACTTCCTGGTGCTGGTCTGACCCGGTTTGACCTCTGCCCTCTTGTTCAGGTCACTCAGTGATGTGGACAGATACAGATCCTTCACTGCAGTGGACACAGACGGCATTTCTGCTCATATTCCTGCAAACATCCCACATCAGACCAATTCAGAATCATTAACATATGAATCATATCTAAACAATCAGACTCAGAACAGAACAGACATTATACTAATGATCCTGAACTACAGTACATTAATAACTGGCTGTTTATTAGTATCGCAGTTTACCCTAAACACACCTCTGGAATAAAATCCTCTCGGAAAACACTCTGGGATCAGCAGAGAAGCGCAGTTTAGCAGGAAAAGTGAAGTTTATTCCGGACTCGAGACAGTAAACAAGCTGAAAGTGCTCGATCAAACGCGGAAGTCCACGGATTCAAACAGCGGAAGCTTTATTTAAACACACACTGCGTACACACCTAACCTTCAAAGCGCTTAACAAAACCAGACAAAACGAAAACAATACAAAACAATATATAAACAGATACATTTATGATGTGCATTACCTCTGGGCGTTTAAACTCTTATTCTTACTGCACAACTCATTAAACCCTGGTTGAGTTATGTGACACTTTTGTAGAGTGACTGGTGTATTGTTTATATCGTGTCATAAAATGAATATAACTGCGGAGATTCGCTTTGAAATGAACGTCATAACTGCGCTCGTATGTGTCAGCTGATGGATGTCTCGGCGCATGCGCACTACCTTCATTCTGCTCTACGAGAGGTTGGACTTTTTTAAAATAAAGATTCTACATTACAGAAAAATAATATAATATTACAAATAATAATAAATAAAACGCTGCTTGGCCTCGCTGCAGCAGCAGGTGAATGTCGTGTACGTAGTATATTTCTAAATAAATATGAATAATTAAATCAATAAGCATTCACTTTAGATGTAAATGTTAAATAAAGTCTTGAAAAATTTAACAAAATTAAGTGAGTTAATGCTTAAAACATGAATAAAAGGATTCTAAACATTAGTTTTCCCTTTGAATAAAGATTTTTCTGAGCCTTTTGGCAGATATTTGTTCTTTAATCATAAATTCACTTCTTTTTGATCAGTTTCTCTGAAAACAAGACTTTTTATTTTAAGTCATTTTGTTCCTCCTAAATGTGTCTTGATTTAAGAATCTTTAGTTATTTTCTGATTGATCTTAAAATCTGTCGTGCCCATGTTTTGTCTCGAGATGCACACCAGAAATGATTGTTTCGGTAACACTTTATTTTAATGGTGTCTTGTGAACAGTTTGACTTTAAGTAATGTTGCACCTGCATGTGTACTAACTCTCGTCAGACTGTTTGCTTAATATCTGCTAACTCTTTTATTTTCATGGCTTGCCAACAGACATTGACTATAACTAAGTCTTACTATGCAAATACATGCCAAATTATTCTAACCCTAATCCTACCAGTCTACTAAAACTCTACTAATACTCTAACGCAGCGGTTCTCAATCCCAGTTCTCACGCACCACTGCTCTGCACATTTTGTACGTTTCTCTTATTGCTTCTGACATTTGTTATATTCGAACAGAAGTGCCCTGCGAAGTATACATCTCAGGATAGTTAGTAGAAGTGCAGTGTTACTTACAATCAACAAAATGTGTTAAAGGGACTGTCTTGTTCTAAACCCTGTCTGTGAAACAGGCCATAGTGTTTCAGAGCAGAGAGTTTTTTTGTTTTGCTTTGTTTTAGTAGAGGTATTTAAAAACAGTGCAGATCTGTTGGAAGTTGTATTTTTCAGACTTTGCTAAAACCAGACATTTACATTAACAGACCACACTGAAATATTGTGTTTCATTCAATTTATTCCTTACATTTTCTGCACTTGGTCTTATAAAGTCTTCAGCTGACCTGCAGAAACCCAGCTGTTGTGTGTGAATGATGTGCGTCTGCTGTCAGATGTCTCTGTGCATTTGGGAGAGAAGCTCCTGGATTCTGATGGTGTTAGTGTGAGAGAGTGTGTGTAAGAGAGATAGTGTGTGTGTGTGTGTGTGAGAGAGAGAGAGAGAGAGAGAGAGTGTGTGTGTGTGTTTGCAGAGGTGTCAAGTAACGAAGTACAAATACTTCGTTACTGTACTTAAGTAGAAATTTGGGGTATCTATACTTTACTTGAGTGATTATTTTTCAGCTGACTTTTTACTTC
>NC_039260.1:10756601-10786601 GCF_003368295.1 Carassius auratus
AGGATCGCAAGTGTTTCAGTGTGTATCGCAAGTGTTTCAGTGAGTATCGCAAGTTTTTCAGTGAGTATTGCAAGTGTTTCAGTGTGTATCGCAAGTGTTTCAGTGTGTATCGTAAGTGTTTCAGTATGTATCGCAAGTGTTTCAGTGTGTATCGCAAGTGTTTCAGTGAGGATCGCAAGTGTTTCAGTGAGGATCGCAAGTGTTTCAGTGTGTATCGCAAGTGTTTCAGTGAGTATCGCAAGTTTTTCAGTGAGGATCGCAAGTGTTTCAGTTTGTATCGCAAGTGTTTCAGTGTGTATCGTAAGTGTTTCAGTATGTATCGCAAGTGTTTCAGTGAGGGTCGCAAGTGTTTCAGTGTGTATCGCAAGTGTTTCGCAAGTGTTTCAGTGAGTATCGCAAGTGTTTCAGTGTGTATCGCAAGTATTTCAGTGAGTATCGCAAGGGTTTCAGTGTGTATCGCAAGTATTTCAGTGAGGATCGCAAGTGTTTCAGTGAGGATCGCAAGTATTTCAGTGACTATCGCAAGTATTTCAGTGAGGATCGCAAGTGTTTCAGTGAGTATCGCAAGTGTTTCAGTGAGTATCGCAAGTATTTCAGTGAGGATCGCAAGTGTTTCAGTGTGTATCCCAAGTGTTTCAGTGTGTATCCCAAGTGTTTCAGTGAGAATCGCAAGTGTTTCAGTGAGTATCGCAAGTGTTTCAGTGAGTATCGCAAGTGTTTCAGTGTGTATCGCAAGTGTTTCAGTGAGTATCGCAAGTGTTTCAGTGTGTATCGCAAGTGTTTCAGTGAGTATCGCAAGTGTTTCAGTGAGTATCGCAAGTGTTTCAGTGTGTATCGCAAGGGTTTCAGTGAGGATCGCAAGTGTTTCAGTTTGTATCGCAAGTGTTTCAGTCGGCTCAGTTCGGTCATTCCTCCAGCACAGAGGTCGATGCAAATGGGGGGTCTGTGGGTCTCACGCGAAACGTGGAGCTGCTGCTGAAGGTTAGCAATGCATGAAGGCGAGCAGAGCATTATGAGCCGATGGTTCTTTGATGTTGCATTTGCTGTAATTTTCTGCTTTAAGTGTGGCCTTTCATCATCCAACAATGACTCCATTCATGTGTGTTTCTGCAGCACCGCACCGACGTGAACGCCAAGAACATGCTGAAGATGAGTGCACTGCACGGGCCACAGAGACGTGCTGGAGCCGATGGTCACACGCAGAGCAAGTTCTGCAGAAACACACTGGACATCACGCTGGACAACAGCAGCCACGAGCTGACCGAGATCCTGCAGGTTCACAGACACTCAGAGCTTCTTCTGATGCTCTCAGGCAGTTTTACTCTCAGTGCTCGACTGTCCAAGTCTTTGACACGTGAGTGGTTTGGTGACAGCGCCACCTGCTGATAAAAACAGGCATGATAAACTTTTAAATGTCAAACAACTGTTCTGTTTTTTGGATTTATGCTTTTTATTTTGTTCCTGTAATCACCAGAGATTCGTTCACTTCACCAGAAGATGAAGTTATAAGTTATTATAGTTCATTAAGACTAAAACCCATAAAAAACTGCTTTTTAGTTCATTTAATTAAATAATTTAAGTAACTGAAATAAAATAAAATAGAAAACCTTTTATTTTTTTTTGTAAATGAGACATGAATGAACTTTAAACAGTTAATTCTGAAAGTATCATCAGTCAGACAGATCAGCTCATTCATTTATTATTAGCCTGCTTTACTGAACTGAGCGGTGGATTTCTGCATAGATGAGAAGAATACGCAGTAATTGAATGTACATCTGTAATACAAAGTATTGATGTTTATTAATAATATTGATGAAGTGGTTCTAATAATTAGCAGAAACAGCTGTTAACAAGTACATCTGTGTCAAAGTGTGTTTATGAATATGATAATTGTGCATCAGGTGGCAATACAGAACCAGATCAACACGAACCCCAAGAGTCCAGACACGCTGACCATCCACACACTGACCATCCTCACGCCCTGGAGGAGTATTTAACCTCACCGGACAACAGCAAATCTACAGGTGACCCGACCTGCGTTTATGAATGACCTCCTTTGTCAGAAACACTCGTGACGCATGATTGTGTGTTTGCTTTCTGTGCAATGAAGAAAATTACCCTGCAGTTATTTGAACAAACAGCGTCTCAGAGCAGCATCAAAGCTCTGATCCTGTGAAATCAGCCTGATGCTGCCGCTGGACGCTCTCTGTTGTTGTTGTGTAGAGTAAGTGCATTCTGATGGAGATGTTGATCTGATGATGGGATGTCATCTAACCCTCGTCTCTGACGCAGAGCTGATCTCCGTCGATGGAGACATACAGCAGTACATGAGCTCTGGAGTTCAGCAGGTCATTACCATAGTAACAGACAGCATTCACCTGGGCAATCTGCAGACGGGCACAGGCATCAGCCAGCCCATAATAGTCCCTACGCCTGACGGGCAGCAGAGTGAGAGAAACACATAAGCACGAACATATAGAGAAGTGTGTGTGAGTGTTTGCTTGGCTCTCTCAGAGTGTGTGTGTGTGTCTGTGTGTGTGTCTGTGTGTGTTTGCCCGGCTCTTTCAGTGTGTGTGTGTGTGTGTGTGTGTGTATGTGTTTGCTGCTGCTGACGCTCTCGCTGGAGAACTTTCAGGTACAGACACATGTCCCACAATCCCTCTCATGAGCTGGTTTATGTACAATAACATGCTTTCAATAAAATTCCAGGAACTCAGTAGATCATGGTGCTCGCAACGCCAGTGAAAGCATGCAATGATCAGATGTGTACTGTGAAGGCGGTGCAAGTGTCTTTAGATAAAAGCATCTGCCAAATGCATCAATGTAAATGCACATTTTTATTTGATTAATCAAAGCAATGATGAGCATATAACACACAAGATTCTGAGGCGCCGAAATACAGGCAGCAGTTCCTGAAGAAGGAGGCGTACAGACCCTAACCTAATCACACACAGAACGTGAAGAAAGACATCAGTGTCTGTGCTTTCTGTGACCGGATCTTTATCATTCATTTACTTCAGTTCTTTCATGAAGCCTCTCAGCTGTGGTGCTTGTGTGGCCGACACAGGTTCGATTCTGACCCACATCCCAACACCCTCCACTGGCCTTAGGGTGAAGAGGGTTTAACTGCGCAGTGATGTCAGATGTCATGTGATAATGTGTTTGATCTGCAGACTCAGACTCAGTTTCCTCACTGATAATCAACATGGATCTCTTGTGTTTACAGAGTTTTGCTGCTTGTTGTTTGTGATGCTCTTTTCAGGATTTCTGTCATAAAAATATTATTCTTAAAAGACAGCAGTGCTGGATTTGGTTTCTTTGAGGAGGATCTGAGCATCTCTGCTGATTAAAATCTGAATAAATGCACAATACAAGGGTTTTACAGTCTGAACCAGCAACAGCATCTGTGTGTCTGAAGATGAAGCATTACAGTATTGGGGATGTTCTGAGCTCTTAAACACATATATTTCAGTTAGGGATGTGCTGTTCTGAATCAAAGCGTGTCTTTGTGTAGTTGGTGTGTTTGCGTCAGTGGGCGTCTCCGTCAGCAGCAGTTATAAGAGCGGACGGAGATCTGAAGCTCGCTGATCTTCTCTTCCTCTGACAGACGTGATGCAGTCGCAGGAGTACATGATGAGAGGTACTGATCTGAACCTTCAAATCTTACCAGTGTGTCGCTCCAATAGTGACCTGTCTGTTAGAACCGAATTATACGAATGGTTCTTAATAGTTTTACAGGACACAACTAACATTATTCAACCTCGTACAGCTGCTTTAGTTAAAAAACCTTTGATGTGTATATAAATTAGAGACGTTTCCATCACATTTACTTGAATTAATGATATTCAGGACATTTTAATCAAGTGTTTGTATTCTGTTGTCATCTTCTGAAATCTAGTAAGTTAATTTTTCTGAATTAGATGTTATGCTGTAATATCTGAGTGTCTGTGCTCTTCGTCTGTTGTTTGATAACTTTTCTCTAATGTTGTTCAGTCTTGTATTTGCAGTGATTCTTAGTGATCTTCTCACAGTGTGTTTGTAGTATAATGTTTTGGTGTGTGTGTGTGTGTGTGTGTGTGTGTAGGGAAGGAGATGGTGGATTTCATCCAGCAGTATCTCACACGGATCCGAGAGCGGCGGGTCGTTCCAGATGTTCAGCCGGGTTACATGCGTCCTCTGCTGCCCAGCAGTGCCCCGTATGAGCCGGAGGATTGGAGCAGCATCATGAAGGACGTGGAGAACATCATCCTGCCTGGGGTCCGTCTGTCTTTCTGTCTCTCCATCTTTCTGTCTGTCCTGTTGAACTCCAGTATTCTGTAATGCTGCTGTCTGTCTGTAGGTTGTTCATTGGCAGAGTCCTCACATGCATGCGTATTTTCCTGCACTCACCTCATGGCCGTCTCTGCTGGGTGACATGCTGGCAGACGCCATCAACTGCCTCGGCTTCACCTGGGTAAAAACTCTCACACACACATAACACTCTCTGTGTCAGCCTTACGCATCATGTTGAATAGTATGTGTGTGTGTGTGTGTGTTTGTGTGTCCGTGTGTGTGTTGTGCAGGCATCTAGTCCAGCGTGCACTGAGCTGGAGATGTGTGTGTTGGACTGGTTGTGTAAAGCGCTTGGGTTGCCAGATCATTATTTACACCATCATCCACAGAGCAACGGAGGAGGAATCCTGCAGGTATACAACACACATCACAACTGATGTGCCAATCAGCATGTTTTCTGTTGACTTTTACAGTAGAAATGTCTGTAAGTCATTGTTGTGTGCAGAGTACGGTCAGTGAGTGTACGCTGGTCGCTCTGCTCGTTGCGAGGAAAGACCGAATCCTGCAGATGAAGAGTGAGTTCACACACGCCGACACGGACGAGTCAGTGCTGAACTCCAGACTCATCGCATACGCCTCCGACCAGGTGCTTCACCGGTGACCAGATCACATCAGATCACCATCACATCAACACCAGAACGCCATCAGAACGCCACCAGATCACCACCAGATCACCATCAGATCACCATCAGATCACCATCAGATCACCACCAGATCACAATCACATCACCACCAGAACGCCATCAGAAAGCCATCAGATCACCACCAGATCCCCATCTGATCACCACCAGATCACCATCAGATCACCATCAGATTACCATCAGAACGCCATCAGATCACCACCAGGTCACCACCAGATCACCACCAGATCACCATCAGATCGCTACCAGATCCCCATCTGATCACCACCAGATCACCCATAAGATCCCCATCAGATCCCCATCAGATCACCATCAGATCCCCATCAGATCCCCATCAGATCACCACCAGATCACCATCAGTTCACCGTCAGATCACCACCAGATCACCATCAGATCGCCACCAGATCCCCATCTGATCACCACCAGATCGCCACCAGATCCCCATCTGATCACCACCAGATCACCACCAGATCCCCATCTGATCACCACCAGATCACCATCAGATCACCATCAGATTACCATCAGAACGCCATCAGATCACCACCAGGTCACCACCAGATCACCACCAGATCACCATCAGATCGCTACCAGATCCCCATCTGATCACCACCAGATCACCCATAAGATCCCCATCAGATCCCCATCAGATCACCATCAGATCCCCATCAGATCCCCATCAGATCACCACCAGATCACCATCAGTTCACCGTCAGATCACCACCAGATCACCATCAGATCGCCACCAGATCCCCATCTGATCACCACCAGATCGCCACCAGATCCCCATCTGATCACCACCAGATCACCACCAGATCCCCATCTGATCACCACCAGATCACCACCAGATCCCCATCTGATCACCACCAGATCACCCATCAGATCCCCATCAGATCACCACCAGATCACCATCAGATCACCACCAGATCACCATGCTGATCTTTGACTGTTCCTTCTGAAAGTGTCTTGGGGATCATCATGAACGAGTGTTTGTTTTGTTCTGTAGGCTCATTCCTCAGTGGAAAAGGCCGGTCTGATCACTCTGGTGAAGATCCGGTTCCTGGAGACGGACGAGGCGTTTTCTCTGCGTGGAGAAACTCTTCAGCAAGCCATCGAGGAGGACCGCAGGAGAGGATTCGTACCCGTGATGGTGAATCAGCCTCAGCTAATCAGCCGTTGAGGTTGTTACTGTGCTGCCTTGTTTCTGACCGTGTGTGTGTGTGTGTGTGTGTGTCCTGCAGCTGTGTGCGACGCTGGGCTCCACCGGTGTGTGTTCGTTTGACCGTCTGGATGAACTCGGCCCTGTCTGTAAGTGTCATGAATCAAAGAGTCTTTAAAAAGCACATGTACCATAATTTATTAATAAATTGTGTGTGTGTGTGTGTGTGGAGGTGCTCGTGAGGGTCTCTGGCTGCACGTGGATGCGGCGTATGCAGGTTCTGCTCTACTGTGTCCTGAACTACGTTATTTTCTCAACGGAATTGAGTTTGCTGATTCATTCGTCTTCAACCCATCCAAGTGGATGATGGTCCATTTTGACTGTACGGCGTTCTGGTGAGAGACTCTTGTGTCCTGTTTTTTTTCCTTTTGCTATAAAAACTGTAATATTATGAAATATTATTGCAATTTAAAACAGCCGTTTGATGTGTGAATAGGTTAAAGTGTAATTTTATTCCTGTGATCAAAGCTGTATTTTCAGCATCATTACTCCAGTCTTCAATCACGTCACATGATTGTTCAAACATTATAAATGACTTTTTCACTTTTGATCATTTTAATGCATGCTTGTGGAATCAGAGAGTTGATTTCTTTCCGAGCGTTAATGAATCTCATGTGAGTTCAGTGAATGTTTGTAAAGCCTCTGTTTGAACCGCAGGGTGAAGAATAAGATGAAGCTCCAGCAGACGTTCACCGTCGACCCGCTTTACCTGAGACATGAGAACTCAGACGCCACTGACTTCATGGTAGAGTCACGTAACGCTGGTTAGCATGTGTTTATCTGTGTGTTTCTGCTGTGTATTGATTAGCGCTGGTCTCCCGCAGCACTGGCAGATGTCTCTGAGCCGCCGCTTTCGCTCTCTGAAGCTGTGGTTTGTGATGCGCTCCTTCGGTCTGAAGAAGCTGCAGGATCACATTCGACACGTGAGACTCTCCTGTAGTCATATAATCCTTCATAAACTTTACAATCCTCATTAATGAAAATGATGTCCTCTTACACACTTGAACCTCATCCTGTGTGTCACACCAAACACCAGCAGAAAGAATTTCTTAAATCATTGTAAGGCAAATAGCAGCCCTCGATTCAACAAGTCTGTTTACGCTTGATCGGTTTCATGAACAGTCAAAGCTAATGCTGCCGTTTCCTGTCTGTGATGATGCGTTTCCTGTGATGTCAGAGCGTGGAGATGGCGAAGCTGTTCGAGTCTCTGGTCAGAAACGACACAAACTTCCAGATCCCAGCGCAGCGGCACCTCGGTCTGGTGGTCTTCTGCTTACGAGTGAGAGTCATCTAATGCCTCCATACTCACAGGAAGTCATCACAGTCACATGATCATCATGTCATGACACACAGTTTATCATGTTTCTGAATGATATTGATGTGCCGAGGTATTTGAAGAGTGATGTTCTTGTTTTCCAGTGCAAATATTGAAACGTTCTTAAATCAAGATGCATTTACTTCAGACGCACAGTAACTTGAGATGTCTGGTTTATTTGTTCTTGTTTTAAGCACAAACTCAATTCATTTTCATGCATTTCTCAGAAAACCAGACTTATGATCTTCACTCACTGTACATCTGAAGTAAATGCATCTTGATTTTAAGAATCTTTAGATATTTGAAGTGAGAAAGTCATATTTTACAGTGCTGTTCCAGTGGATGTACAATGTCAGACAAGAGCTGTGACTGTGGCAGTATATTATTTACTCCTAACGTGTGCCACTGAGTACCTAAACGGTACATATCTGTATAAGTTCAGCTCCAGTGACATCATTCATATTTTTTTCCTGAGAGTTCTGTCTGCAGTATTATGTAATAGTTAATGTACGTGACATCTGCATCATCTATAATGTGTGTCTGTTCAGTGTCTACATGATTACACAAATTACAAGACGCAAAAACTTGTTGACAAGTCATGACCAATGGTTTCAATCACTTCACTGTATTCAAATACTGTGTAAATGTAATATATATTTATGTTCCTGCTTTCACATCAGCACCTTTCTTCTGTTCTCAGGCTGGAAATGGAGCGACGCAGGAGTTACTGCGGAAACTGACTAAATCAGGCCAGATGTTTCTGATTCCAGCCGCCATCGGGAACAAACTCATCATCCGCTTCGCCGTGACGTCTCAGTTCACGAGCGCTCAGGACATCCAGAGGGACTGGAGCCTGATCCATCAGACGGCCAGAGAAGTGCTGCGCTCCTGCGCTCTCACACGCCAGCCCAGCATCATCTCAGACGAGGAGAGCGAGGACGAGCTGAGCCGCATGCGTCTGGAGCCCATGATCGACGAGCGTCTGGTGCGGCAGGGACAGAGACGTGCCACCCGCTCCCTGAGCTGCAGCGCCGAGCTCCCGCCCCAGAGAGTGCAGAGAGACGCCCCGCTGGAGCAGATCCCCGAGCGGCCGGCGCCGGAGCACCGAGCACAGAAGAGGCTGCTGAAGTTCCACAGCGTGCCCAGTCTGTCTCAGGTGTGGGCCCAGTGCGGCATGCAGCAGCTCTACCAGCCCTTCAGACGAGGATGGGTCACCAGCAGAGCCAGCTGCTTCAACTGCTTCCCTCTGGAGACCAGCCCTCTGCCCACCAAATAACATCACCTATACATAACATAACAAATAACACACGCACACACGCACACACACACACACACACACACTCACACACACTCACACACAAACTCACACTCACACTCACACTCACACACACTCACACTCACACTCACACACACACACACACACACACACACACACACTCACACACACTCACACTCACAAACACAAACTCACACTCACACACTCACACACACTCACACTCACACTCACACACACACACTCACACACACACACACACACACACACACCCACACACACACTCACACACACACTCACACACAGCTTCTCCAGGACTTCAGTGTGTTCTTCATACGCTCAGGTCAGTGAAGATCACCATGTCAGCTGCTGCATTTACACCTGCCTGAAAACACATGTGTTCTGTCCCTTTATCATTACACTTACTGTAAAAGCACAATATGATCGGTGTCTGTCAATATTGATTTATAAAATCATATCTACTAACAGTCCAATTGATTTCTGTCTGTTGCTGTCCTAAAAACCTTTTGATTGAAATGTTTTGTTTCTCAGGGTTTATGGGGTTTGTGAGTTGCTGCAAAGCTAATAATTCAATCATAAAAATAAGAATAAAAATTGATCATTGTCTAATAAAAATAAAACACTCACCACCTGCATGTCATGTGAGCATTAACATCAGAGAGCCGTGAATTTGTTAAATGACTGAAAAACTGAATCTCAGGGGAAGATTAAGTGAATATTTGAGGATGACAAGATGTTTGGTAATCCCTGATGCTGACAAATATGATTTATACCTATAAAGTTATGATTTTTTATTTTTGTTCAAACCTTCTGATCTAAAGGCGTCGGCTGAACATCAAGTCTGACATGTTCCTCTTTCTTCACATGTGTTTAAAGCATCCCATAATGCACCTGATTAAATGTTGACTGCCCAGGGGCTTTCAAACGATTTCATTTACCTAAATATGATCATTCCTTCGTTAATGATATAGACAGCCTTATACTTTTATGTATACAGATACATTTTACTGCATATGAAAATTGTGACTAAAACTTTTTCTTTTCTTTGTGAGATATAAAGATACATATATATATATATATATATATATATATATATATATATATATATATATATATATATATATATATATATATATACACACACACCCTGGAGAATATTTTATTTGTATTAGTGTAACATATTTATTTATTTATTTATGCAAAATCTTTTTTGACTCAATATTAAAAATAACGGTATGTTTCAGTTTAGCTTGTTTTGATATTTTCCAGACATCCAGTTGTGTTATTCTAATGTGTATGATTAAAATAACAAGAATGAGCAGCTGTATACACAGTAGGTTCGTGATATATTATGTATTAAATGTATTAAATTAAGTGTAAGGTTTCATTTCCAGGGGAATAAATCTGGCTGTGTGTTCATCAAGTCATGTCAAGTCAAATCTGTTTTATTGTCAGTTCTTCCACATGTACAGTACATACATACAGAGAATTTAAATTGCGTTACTCTAAGACCCTTGGTGCATACAGATAACACTAACAGTAGAACATTAAATACAGATAAAATAAAGTACAAATATACAAATAGGTCATGTAAAAAGAAAGGGGTCCATGGAGGGGGTGGGGCAGACTTGATGTGGTGCATGACTAGCCATCCTGAATAAAGCTGTTCTGTTCATCTGCATCAGTGATGAGGGCCGTGACACAGCAGCAAAGGTCTGCTTCAGATGCCCAGAAGCGCGAATGCAAGCCATGTCTACATGTACTGGGGCATGTTCCTGTGAAAGAGCGCCATGTTCTGACCTGAGCGTACGTGTGCATGTTCCCAGAACACGTTCACCACTTAGCAATCAGCATCATAAGAGTAATGCTCTATACCTCAAACACGATGAAGCGTTTCTCCAGGTGACTCCTCACAGTGTCCGTGAACCAGTCCAGTATCGTGTAACAGGGTTCAAATAAAATTCTGAATAAAATACTGAGTGAGTGAAGTGACATACAGCCAAGTATGGTGACCCATACTCAGAATTTGTGCTCTGCATTTAACCCATCCAAAGTGCACACACACACTGTGAACACACACCCGGAGCAATGGGCAGCCATTTATGAACCCACAACCTTAGGGCTAGGAGTCAAACTCTCTAACCATTAGGCCACAACTTGTATATTAATGTACAGAAAAAATAAGCAAAAAACAGTCAACCCGACGAGAACAAAATAAATCATGTTGATGGAGAAACAGGAAAGGAGGAGAGAAGTGAGGAGGTGGGGAAGGAGGAGGTGGGGAGTGAGGAAGGAGGAGGAGAGGAGGGAGGAAGGAGTAGGAGAGAAGTGAGGAGGTGGGGAAGGAGGAGGTGGGGAGTGAGGAAGGAGGAGAGAAGTGAGGATGTGGGGAAGGAGGAGGAGAGAAATGAGGAGGTGGGGAAGGAGGAGGTGGGGAGTGAGGACGGAGGAGGAGAGAAGTGAGGAGGTGGGGAAGGAGGAGGTGGGGAGTGAGGAAGGAGGAGAGAAGTGAGGAGGTGGGGAAGGAGGAGGAGAGGAAGGAGGAGGTGAAGAGGAAAGGAAGGAGGTGAGAAGTGAGGAAGGAGGAGGAGAGAAGTGAGGAGGTGGGGAAGGGGGAGGAGAGGAGTGAGGAAGGAGGAGGAGAAGAGTGAGGAGGAGAGGAAGGAAAAGGTGAAGAGGATAGGAAGGAGGAGGTGAGGAGTGAGGAAGGAGGAGGAGAGAAGTGAGGAGGAGAGGAAGAAGGTGAGGAGGAGAGGAAGGAGGAGAGGTGTGAGAAAGGAGGAGAGGAGTGATGAAGGAGGAGGAGAAGAGTGAGGAGGAAAGGAAGGAGAAGGTGAGGAGGAGATGTGTGAGAAAGGAGGAGGAGAGGAATGATGAAGGAGGAGGAAAAGAGTGAGGAGGAGAGGAAGGAGAAAGTGAGGAGGAGAGGAAGTAGGAGGAGAGGTGTGAGAAAGGAGGGGAGAGGATTGAGGATGTGAGGAAGGAGGAGAGGAATGAGGAGGAGAGGAAGGAGGAGGTGAGGAGGATAGGAGTGAGGAGTTGAGGAAGGAGGATGAGAGGAGGAGGAGTTGAGGAAGGAGGAGGAGAGGATTAAGGAGGTGAGGAAGGAGGAGGAGAGGAGTGGGGATGTGAGGAAGAAGGAGGTGATGTGGTGAGGAAGGAGGAGAGTAGTGAGTAGAGGAGGAAGGAGGGGTTGAGGAGAGGAGTGAGGAAGGGAGGAGGTGAGAAAGGAGGTTAAGAGGAGAGGAGGAGGTGATGAAGGAGGAGGAGGAGTGAGGAGAAGAGGAGGTGAGGAGAGGAGAGAGGAGGTGAGGACGAGAGGAAGGAGGAGGTGAGGATGGAGGAGGTTAGGAGGAGAGGAAGGAGTAGCTATAAGTTAGTACACTGGGGTTTATTTGTGAAATGTTTCTGGTCTAAAAACCTGGTGCGTATTAATTATCATTCACATCTGCAACAATAATTTTAAGTTATTTTTGACAAATAAATTTCTAATTTCAACAGGGCTTCTTGTTTTCATCATTTGTATTATTGTTAATTGTTTTATTATTAATTTACACAAAATTTTTTGAAATGTTTGATCCATACAGGATTATTATTTTTTGAATACTCACATACTGTATAACATCTTTGCAAAGAAAATTCTGTCTGTTTGTTACTTTGCTTCATGTCAAGATGTTGTCCTTTAATTTCACTACTGGCCCAATAGTGAATGTTACATTGATTGTACTGTTCAGTATAATATTTAGTCTATTACCAGACCTCACTGCTTAATCTGTGAAAAGAACCATTAATTTGGTTACTTGGGTCATAACATAACAAGGGATAAAAATACAGGCACAAATGCAGGGATTATTTTATCTTATTTTGTGTTAGCACACTTAGAGCCTTGTTTTTTGCTCACAAATAACATCTTTCTCAGCATATCTTATTTTTCATTGCCCTTGTGAAATGGATGAATTTAAATGGCAAAACAGACTTTTGAGCTATTCTCTAGTGACTCGAACTGTCTGTCAGCTCGGCTAACTGTGGTGAACAGTTCTATATCAAAATCCCACTTATTTTATCTAACAGAAATAAAAGTAATTGTCAAAGTAATTAAATCAGTTAGGTGTATTAGCACTAAAATAAACAAAATAAACCAAACATTGATTCATAAAAAAAAACTTTAATGCAATATCTATTTTAACCAGTAAAATAGTTAAAAACAAACATTATTACATACTAGAATAAGGAAAATCTTCAAGAATCATAGATCACATGGATTTAATAGACTCCATGTTGAAATGTTGTTGACACAAGCTTCGTAAAGGGCAACAAATGTAACAGCTCAGCACAAATATACATGACTTGGTTAGCAAAATGTGATACTGATCAGGTTTTTTAAAAAGCGGAATCAGTGCCTCTTTAATACTTCAGTAAAATATTTTTGAGATAGTTCAGCTAACAACAATAGTAATACTAGCACAGGAGAGAGAAGTCAGAGTTTGATGCTGTGAGACAGGATTTGCTGGTAAATGAAGGGGGTCAGTGAGATGTACGTCCTCTCACGCTCACACAGGAAGTACAGCGAATCAGTCGTCATGCTGGGATTGAATCCGGCCTCCACCAACTTCAGCTTCAGCTGTTTAAAGGTGGCGGTGACGTCCATTGTGCTCTGGAGAGAAACAACACATCATGTGTGTGCAGGAGACTAGTGCTAACTGGTTTATCATCAATTTTACCTGAATGCGTATAAAACGAGGTCGAGCGTAAACAGGCAGGAACCTGCAGACGTGGTCAAATGTTTTTTTGCACTCAAACTCCATTCCGTCCATCAATTTTACTGCAGCCATTCCTATCCGTCCCTCGTGACCTTCACAAACATATAAAGGAATGTCAGTGATGTCACACGTGAGGAAAGACATTCAGAGTAAACGTTGCTATAGCAAACCTGGAACTCGAACTCCGTAGACGTTTGCCTCTTCTACAAAGTCAAGCAAGCTGATGATGTCAGAGACTTCAGTGGTGGCCACATTCTCTCCCTTCCATCTGCACAGATTCACATTCACTCCAGCCTCCACCAATCACCTCACAGATTCACTCCGGCCTCCACCAATCACCTCACAGATTTACTCCAGCCTCCACCAATCACCACGCAGATTCACTTCAGCCTCCACCAATCACCACGCAGATTCACTTCAGCCTCCACCAATCACCTCGCAGATTCACTTAATCTGATCTCTGAAAGCATGATGTTAAGGAAATACCTGAATGTGTCTCCCACTCGATCCTGGAAGTAGATGAAGTTGTCATGATCGATCTTTAGCAGATCACCGCTGTTGAAATAGACATCACCGTGCTTTAAAACATCACGCAGCCTCTTCTTTTCTGTTTGCTGCTCATTTTGTGCATAACCAACAAAAGGAGCAATTTCTGTAATCTTGGACACCAGCAGCCCGGTCTGCCCTGGAGAAACACATCAGGACACACAGACACACACACACACACACACACACACACACACAGACACACACACACACACACACACAGAAGCTCATTCAGTGTTAAAGAGACTTTAAGGGACAATTTAAGAACATGATCAGATTAAAGAAACCTCCAGATCAAAGGTTTAAACTGATTTGTCAAATGTCAAAAAAGTTAAATATTAAAATCATATTTGTCTAGTTTAATCAGCAACAACTAGTGAAGCTGACGTATCTAAAAATAATCTGATGTTTCCTTTTAATATGATGTGAGGACTTTGGGTCTTCAGAGGGATGGTTTGAAGAGCTCAGTCTGTCAGTACCAATAAAGTCTAGGTGGTTTGTAACATGAAGTGCTCTTCTTTATATGGGACTCTACAGAGGGTCGAGTGTGTTTCATGTTTATGTGTGACCTCTGACCTTTAGGCACCTCGACACACAGACCTCTGGAGTTTCTCACCGGCTCGTCATGCTCTGTGTCGTACTGAATAAGAGTATAGGGAAACAGTTTCTGTGCGACAAGAGAAAAACACACTGACAATCAGAGCTTTCAGCTGAAGGACAGAGAGTCACGTGGTTCCAGTCGTACAGCCTTACCTTGTGCAGAAAGCTGACCCGTCCAACAGCGCCGATCTTTCCAGCGTAGTTCACGAAACCCACATTTCCCTCTGTGGAGGCGTAAAACTCCCGAACTTGAATGTGACCGAAGCGCTTGAGGAATTCCCTCCATACGTCTGAGCGGAGCCCGTTCCCGACGGCCAAACGCACGGCGTGCTCCTTATCGCTCGCTCTCTAGAAAACACCAGTGAATCACTAACAACACTAGAGCTAACATCTGTGTGTTACTGAGAACCGCTCAGATCAATAACAATTTATAGATGATGTGATTCCTGCACTCGGATGAGTGGAAACACTTGTGCGGGAATTTACAGTTCAGTGCACAGCGAAACTTGGAATAAAACGTGATCTCCTCGTGGCGTGATGCATTCAGGAGATCACTTTCACTGCGGTATTCCAAGTAAAGGCCAGCAGCTATTCCGAGATTAACGGATGCTCTGATTGGCTGATGGCTCAGTCATATGAGCGCATGTGGTTTTCAGGATCTGGTTTCAATGACCAAAGTAAGAATATTTACAATTTACCTGCGAAACCTCAATGGTCAGGAAATAAAACACCCAAACCTGACATCTGATCGCAAACAAGTGTGTGACTCTCCTGAGAAGAGAGAGCGACACGCCGGCTCCTCCTGCTAGGAAGAGTTAGAGCTATTTAAACCAACCAGCTGTGCTGGGATCAGGTTTCAGAGAGTAACAGCTGTATGACACACACACACACACACACACACACACACACACACATGGCCTCAGTGACCACGCTGAGCTGCCAGCTCTCTAAATCTGCTCAGTGTTTCACAGTCAGCTGATATAAACACTGTAATCTAATGGACTCTTACGATACACGGATGTAAACCAACACTCACTATCACACACTGAAGCTGGAACTGTATTTGTCAGGTGTGTGTTGATGATCTGTACCTGCGGTGTGTTACACAGATAACGCAGAACCTCGCCGATGTACTGAATCACCGTCACATTATGAGCCCGACACTCGTCCCAGAACTGAGACGAAGAGAACTTCCGGCGCAAAATTATAGTAGAACCTGAGAATGAGAGAAACTGGGATTATTCTGATCCAGAACAGGACTGTGGTGTGAACAGCAATAAGAGAATATGACATGAAGATCTGTGTGTGTGTGCTTGAGTGTGAGAGTGACTCGACCTTTAACCCGGTTAAAGAGGAACATTCCTGTGAATTTCTGCTGCTTTACAGTCAAACACAAAGAGCTCTTTCACAGGAGAGAGAGGAAATTATGCTCTGAGCTCCTGATCACACTTATGAAGCACTTACTCACACACACACACACTCTTTCACACACCCACTCACTCTCTCTCACACACACACACACTCTCTCTCTCACACACACACCTGTCTCTATGGAGCCCATGAAGCCCACGAGGAAGCCTGCAGTGTGATATAAAGGAAGAGTGACGTAAATCACATCAGAATCTGTTACACCGTTTGACGCCAGCACAGCGAGAGCAGCGAGGAGACGTGTTTGAGTGATCACTGCTGCTTTAGGAAGACCTGAAACACACACACACACACACACACCAGTTACTGCCAGACAGAGGATTATTAACCCCTTCACACTCCTTTATTTTCCAGTCACTGCTTACAGATTCTGCTTCCACTACAAATCAGATGATAAGACACATCAAATACTTCTGATTCATCCTCCAGTTTGAAAACAAGCAAATGTTCTCTGTGTTTCTCTGTAGCAGCAGCATTACTGTCTCTCATTCAGATCCTCCTTCATTCAGCACAGTAAGACTAGCAGGGTTAGTGTGGTAAACTTAAACCATGGAGAAGACATTGTTTGTTAATTGAAATAAAATTGAAAAAACTAAAACTCTTTTTATTCAGCTAGTTACCTCAAAAATATTTCTCAATTTAATTTAGTTGAACTTGTACTGAAATAGCTGAAACTGAAGTAAAAGTAAATAAAAACTATATAGACCCTTGAACTGACATTAAAATGAAAATATGATGGAAGCGGAAGAACACCTGTGGTTCCAGACGTGTAGATGTAGACGGCCGGAGATGTGAAGGACACGTCTGCTCTGAGCGTCTGAGGAACATCAGCGTCTGAGGATTCCTGCGCCGCTCGGATCAAACTCTTCATTGATGATGATCGGAGCTCTTCAGCCGTGATGAAGATCGTGGTCAGTCCCTCCTGCATGAGGTCTTCATACACCTCCTCCACGGCTCCCTGCAGCTCTGAGATGAGCACAACCCCACCATCACACACACACACACACACACACACACACACACACACACACACATCACAACACACCAATACAGCTATCCTTATCATTTAATAACAATAACTCTAGTAACTATTTGAGCAGTATCTTGGTTCTGTGGAATCTTCCATGTATGGGTTAGGGTCAGGCATATATGGGAACTACTATTGCTCTTAACCCTTTTGTGTCGGTTTCAGAAAGTTACACAGAGATCCTTTTTTTGCTGCTTTCACTAGCACAGATGGTTTCACCAGCAGCAGACTCGATCATAACGATCAAAATGAA
The DNA here is from genome assembly GCF_003368295.1 of Carassius auratus. NCBI lineage: Eukaryota > Metazoa > Chordata > Actinopteri > Cypriniformes > Cyprinidae > Carassius > Carassius auratus. Next base: position 10,774,014 of record NC_039260.1, read on the forward strand.
TTCATTCTCAGGACTGTATTAACCCTTTAAATGCCTGTTTGTTTACATAATGCCATTGCAGGTACAAAAATCTATTATTTTCCATATACTAAATGCTAAGCATATTTTATTTATTCATTTATTTATTTGATTATTACAGTCTTGGATAGAGTTGTAGTCTTTATTTCTCAGCATGAGCAGAAAACAGGGGAAAGTGAGGGTTAATTAGCTTCATTAGCTATAGTCTGACATAGTGCTGTCATCAGGTGGAAAATAGTTCACAATTTTCAAAATAGCAAAAATCTGAATACTTGTTAACAGAATGAAAGCCTTTTAACGAAGAATGCATGATTTATACTTAAAAGGCACTATATGATTAAATATTACTGCTTTACTGGGAATCATTTTTGTCATTAAGGTCCTGGGTTTTAATACTTTTTGCACCTAGTGTAAAATGAGAGTAGAATATTAACAAACCTAATAAATTTTTACATTTTTACTTAATTTAGGTTATTTGCATTAACAGTCCAAAATGATTAAAACATTCTTAAGAACATACAGAAGAGTAAACCTCAAATTTTAAATGCAAAATCTAAGTAAGTCTGAACTATTGATAGCTACACTGAGCCCAGCTCTCTTCTTAGTTTATGGAGGCTGTTTGTTTATTTATTTGTTTGTTTGTTTGTTTCTCACCTTCGGACGCGATCAGGACGGTGGCGCCTCGGCAGCAGCGCGCGCACGCGATCAGGCTCCGCGCGCGGATGCTGCTGTTGAGGAGTGCGCATGCGCAGCCGAGCTTGGCCAGCGCGAGCCAGCAGAAGATGAACGCAGGCTCGTTCTGCATGAACAGAACCACCGTGTCCCCCGGACGTAGAACCGACGCGACCCGTAACGCGTTTGCTATTCGGTTGCTCTCTCGGTCTGCGTCTTTAAACGAGTACCGTTTATTCTCGAAAACGATAAACGCCTTGTTCGGGCGCGTTTCGACTTGCTCCAAAAACCGGTCCAAAGCCAAAAACAGGGGTCGCCTTCTTCTGCGGGACACGAACTTGAGTAAAATGCGCAACAGGTCTGTGTGATATACAAGATCTGTCCAGAAATACGGGAAAAACACCGTGAGAACAAGAGGACCGATGATCAGCAGCAGCGACAGAAGCAACATCTTTCACTCGATGATGCGCGACTTTAACAAACCACACAAGATCAGATCAGAGCTCGAGCTGAAGAGTGCAGCAGCTCCACGCTCTTTGTTTCTGTTCTGCTGAAGGCGGAGCGAGACGGACGCGATTATGAGCGCAAATCTGTTCGGTTCTGGTCTGGTCTTCAACATGCACCAAAAAAACGAAAACAGCTGCTGGCTTACAATAATCGTGACGTTTTGTTATTGTTTACATTATTAGTCGTTGCATTTTATTAAAATATGTTTTCAATATGTCTTGACTTTCACACTCTGACAGTGCGATATTGAATATGTAAGCATCAGTGTTTATAGTTTCTGTTACAAGGTTGTTCTGTTCAAGTTGTCCTGAGGTTTTGGATATGCTAAGGAATTTGGATACATCAGGAAGATAACTTAAAAAGCAGTCTTTTGTGGTAGAAGTGATGGTTCTTCGATACTTGTAACAAGAAGTAGAATTTACAATTTTGGCTATATGAAGTTTACACAGAACTAAATAATGATCTGAGATATCATCACTTGGCTGAATAATTTCAACACTATCAACATCAATTCCATGTGACAGTATTAAATCTAGAGTATGATTTCGACAATGAGTAGGTCCTGAAACATGTTGTCTAACACCAATAGAGTTCAGAATGTCTATAAATGCTGATCCCAATGCATCTTTTTCATTATCGACATGGATATTAAAATCACCAACTATTAAAACTTTATCTGCAGCCAGAACTAATTCGGATGTAAAATCAGCAAACTCTTTAATAAAGTCTTTTTTAATAAAATCATCAGGTTTTAGCCAAGTTTCTCATCTAGATTATGATCAGATATCATATTATTTATAAAAAGGGTTTTCATAGAAAGGGATCTGATATTCAATAAGCCAAGCTTTATCATTTGTTTATCCATATTGCATCTGTTTTTTATTTGTTGAACCTCAATTAAATAAGAGACATTTCTTCTGGAATTGGTGTGTTGTTACTGATTCATCTCAAGAACAGAATGATTAATTCACTGATTCGTTCATTAGCTATTATACGGTATATTACACCAGACAGTGGCGACGGATGAGTGAGTCTTTGAATTGATTCAATAAAAAGCAACAAGGCTCATGTTTTGCAGTTTGTCTACAAATGTAGTAAAATGAAATGACAGACTAGTTTAGTGAAGGACTGTTGTTCTGTTCATCAAAACTGACCGATGATGTGCTGCTTCTCACTGTGTGCTTGAATGATCACACTATAGTTAGTTAATCAGGACAAAACACAGAATCCAGTGCAGATTACAAGCTGTTGAGTTGTGTTAGTCTGTTGGAGGAACTCTTATCAATGCTGGACTTACTCGGAGCACAGTGACAGTCGATCAGTTGAGAGCCTTTAACTCTGTAAAAGTCAGTGTTCTGAAACTGATATTTAGTGTGCATGATGTCAAATATAGTTAATGACCACTGTATGGCTGTTTGTTTTCACATAAACATTGACAGGATTTGGCTTTATATAAGCAGTTTGATCCAGTGCCAGAACTGTGGTGGATTCACAGAGCTGTTGCATCATTTCGAGAGCGTGTCAAGACAAGCGTCGCTATCAGTTCTTCGAGGGACTCCTGATAGCAGCTGTTTTACTCCGGCTGAAAAATAAAACTCAATGACCTCTTGCTATCGAAATACAGGCCGAGTTTCATTCAGCCAATAATTGTGACATCCCGCTCCCACACGCTCACAGCAGATGTATGAGTGGAAAGACATGTTTACAGAGGCCTGTTTCCCAGCATGCACTGCGGTAGACAGTCCTGCGGGCCAGCTGTGTGTTTGAGGTGCTAGAATGGGACAGATTTGAACTTCTCAAGGTTACAGTGATAGAGAGGGGGAGGAGCCACGCACCGATAGCATTCTGCATGTGTTTTAGAAAATAGGTGACTTAGATCCGAGTTCTCAAACACGGTTTATAGCTGTACATTCAGCTTTATTCTCTGACTGGAAACACTACTTTACACACACTGTACAAATGTCCAATATCTCAAGAACATGAATACTCATTCAGCTGAATTCACTGAGTGTCCTACTTCTTCAGTGTTTGCAGTTTGATGAGCGGCAGTCGTGCTCGGTGTGTAAATACAGCACTTCTGTACTCTGCCCTGACTAATATGTATATTTAGTAAGATTATTGATTTTACTGCACTGTCAGATGAGAACAAACTTTATCTGGACACTATTGTCTTCTGTAGAGACGGCTCTAGCTCAAATGGACTTGTTTCAACACTGAATTGATCTGAAAAATGACTCTTTCTTGTTTAGAGCTGCATTACAGCAGAATCCGCATTTCTCCCATATTTGATGAGGTTTGCATCACTTCTGTTATTTTTCTGTTTATTCATGTGAAGCTGCTTTGAAACATGCGCTATAGACGTATAGTGACGACTAATTATTATACTGCTGTAAACATACAGACATGCATTTATTTAATGAAGTTAGTGATTTCAGCTGTTTGCTCAGAATGACAGTTTGGGACAGGGTGCTTTGATTAGCATATTCATTTAAAACTGTGGTCTGATGTGTTTGTATGTTACTGTTATAGCTGTTATATGTTCACTGATATAATGATTTGATCTTTCTCTGGAGGACTCATCCGTGTTGATCTCTTTGGAGTAACTGTGGACGTGGATTCCCTAATTACGGCTCTAATGTAGGCCTTCTCTTTAGATGGAACTGTTATTAGTCAAAGAGCGTGTGAACTCTGGCCAAGGGCTGGAGGACTGAAGCTCATTCATGAGTCCAGGGTTCAGCTCAATACACACATCGACTCAATCAGACTCTTGAACTCTACTCCAGCGGTTTACATTCATTCATTTGTTGAGTGTCCCACTGCACATAACAAAAGACATATTTTAGAGATTGTTTTATTAACGGCATGCTTGTGTCTCAATGATCTCATGCTTTTCAATCTAAAAGTACAACGCTCTGGTTTTTCCTCTCGTACCATCAGTTTCAGGAAAATCCATTGATTGCATTGATCTTTTGTCTTGTTTTTCTCTCATTGATGACAAAATGTGTTATTTAAATATTATCTTGCAGTTTGTCTGCCACATCAGCTCTGTGTTTGTCCTGGTTTCTGACAGTCGAGTTTTACTAAGCTTTGTTTGGTAAAGCAGTAATGTGTTGCATATGATCGCCACCACTATACCGTCCTAAATCTTACCATTTTATTTTGGTATTTTATTAGTTTAATTGAATAACGTAGTTTATTGTTGCTCATAACCTTCTTAACACTAATAACCTCTTCGAGTCTGTTAATCTGGACCCCAAACTACTAACATTTCCCTCTTGGTCAGCATTTAGGATCACTTGTTCTAAATGAGCATTTTACACAGATGACAAAGAGATGCACATTAAATATAAACCTGGTAATTGTTTTCTTTCTGAGCTCAAAACATGACACACACGCACACACACACACACACATATATTTGTATTTTTTATGTGCAGTTGCGATGTGCTCATAGCTGAGGTCTCCAAAACAAATGCACACCAACAAAAACATTTCAAAATGTGCAAAACTGGGCTCCAGGATCTGGAGTGAATCCTGCACTGGCTCGCGGTCGGGTTCAGGGTTCGGCTGTGTGGCGTCTCAACCCTGGCCCTCGAGGTCCAGTTTAGATCCGAACAAGCTAAAGGTCTTCATGATGGCTAGAAAGTTCCTGGCAGGTGAGTTTGATCGAGGTAGATGGTAAACTGCAGGAGAGTGGATCTGGAGAGCCAGGGTTGAGAAGTTCTGCTGTAGATTCTTCATCATGTGATCTGCTTTATATTTATAGGACCTCAGATGATCCCAACTCTGAAACAACATACAGATCTACCAAATTTTACTATAAGTTTGATTGCATTCTATAATAATTGCTGTTTGATTACATCTTTAATTGATTTTCCGTACATTTCTGCTATATGTTCATTAACTGACAGTCACCTCTGATTAGCTAGCCTATATTGTACAAAAGTAATTTTCTGCTTTGCATCGATTTGTATAATATAAAGCGCTATACAAATGAACTTGAATTGAATATTGATATGCATTCTTTAATTATGCATAGACACATTATTCTTTTACGTATTTTTACTTTTTTATCTTGTTATAGCTATCTGATAAATGCTTCTTATAGCCTACCTCGAGGGCGGTAGGGTCGTCGTGTAAAAGTGAATGTTGTTATTATTATTATTATTATTATTGCCCAGCAGCTGCCTACAGTAATTACAGTAGCGAATGTAATCGAGCGTGGTTGCGTCATTTTAATCCGCTTCAGACGCGGTAGTGATAAGAATGTGCTGCTGTCAGGGATCTTCTCCTCCTGCTGCAGTTTCTCTCATGTCACGTTGCTACAAGAATTTCTCTCGGCGACCCTTGCCATCTGCGCGCGCACTATAAAAGCGCGTCCCCGCGGCGCCTCTCCTACTTTCCCGGATCAGAACTGCTGCTGCATGCCTGAGAGCTCCAGTCCAGAACCAGAACCAGAACACCATGCTGCGAGTCCGATGCCTGAGAGGAGGGAGCCGTGGAGCAGAAGCTGCTCATCTGATCGGGGCTCTGGTGAGTCTCGCGCGTCTCAGAGTAAAGAGCCACATGTGCGCGAGCAGATCCTTATGGAATGCGTTTACAGACCACAGGGACCTCATACAGTTATGACAGCTGATTGATTTGATCATAAACATTGATTTGCAGTGTTAAACTCTTAACTGCATTCTCTTTTACAGGTGGAGTGAGATTATAAACAACATATTCGTCTTTTAATCTACTGTAAATCATGTTCTAAGATAATGTTGCATTGGCTCCGAGCTGGAGATCGTGTGTTGTGAGTGAGTGACAGCACAGCTGTAGCGATCACAGATCCTCACACTTTCATGAAGAGCGCGCTCGGGCTGTGGATCTGACTGTGCGCGTTATAATCTCGCGATCGAGCTCGAGCCCTTGCCCCTTCTCTTCTCTGCACGCGCTCATTCAGTCCTGAAGCAGTGCGCGAATCACAGCCTGACATCGCTTTTTCTCAGGGCGTAATGTAATCTGTTGAAATTCTGCGTGTAAAAAACATTACTTTTTTAAATACTAAATGTTTTGAAAATGATTATACGAACTGTAAGCTTAAATAATATATATATATTTTTATCAAATGTAAATAAAACAGGTTATTTGAATATTTTTTTCCCAAGAAAGTGCTATCTTAAACCTAAAATTTCACGTGTAATTTACTAGCAATTTCTGAGTGACAAGAATAGATTTCATTAAAGAACATGTAAAGAACTTTTGAACTTTTAATAATTCAGCTGATTTAGGCATCCATAATTCCCACCTGCATTAATTGCATTGCTCTTTCTGGTTTCTTGTTCTGTGTCGCGCAGGTGGGTCGCGTGGCGTCGGGATGGGCGTCGCGCGCGTTCCGCAACACCTCGAGTTCCGCCGCCGCGCAGCTCCCGCTCACGGTGGACGAGCCGGTTACCGAGCACGCGCCCGAGGACTGCCCCGTGTGCGCGTTCAACGAGTGGGACCCGCTCGAGGAGGTGATTGTAGGGCGAGCCGAGAACGCCTGCGTCCCCCCGTTCACCGTGGAGGTCAAGGTACACAACCCTCATTTACCGAAACACCATCTTTTGTTGCTGAGACAACGGCAGGACATAAATATAGACAGAATACAGTTTAATGAACACTGTCAGTGTGTTAAGAACGAGTCTGACCAACTAGCAGTTAGTCTAGGGATCTGTCTTGAGTTTTTTTTAAGGATTCAAATTACATCCGTCACTGACATAAGTTATGACAAACCCTAAAAAAGAGCTTCTCATTTAAAGAATCAGACAATAAAACTGCAGTGTGCTTAAGATTAACAGCATTATCGTTCATTTGTGTGAGCACTAATATGATCAGATATGTGTGTGTGTGTGTGTGTGTGTGTGTGTGTGTGTGTGTGTGTGTGTGTGTGCAGGCCAACACGTATGAGAAATACTGGCCCTTCTACCAGCAGCACGGGGGACACACATTCCCGAAGGACCACGTGAAGAAAGCAGTCGCTGAAATCGAGGAAATGTGCAATATACTCCAGCATGAGGGAGTCACAGTGAGACGACCCGAACCCATCGACTGGTCAGTGGAGTATAAAACCCCGGACTTCACCTCCACCGGTGAGAGCTGACCGCACACACACACACACACACACACTGACATACACACACACACACACACACACTCACACACACACACACACACACTCACACACACACACACACACACACACACTCACACACACACACACACACACACTGACATACACACACACACACTCACACACACACACACACACACACACACACACACACACTGATATCAGCAGTGACACTGACCAGCTGTTTTCTGCTCAGGCATGTATGCAGCGATGCCGAGAGATATCCTGATCGTGGTGGGGAACGAGATCATCGAGGCCCCGATGGCCTGGAGAGCCCGGTTCTTCGAGTACCGTGCGTATCGGCCCCTCATCAAGGAGTACTTCAGACGAGGAGCCAAGTGGACCACTGCACCCAAACCCACCATGAGTGACCAGCTGTACGATCAGGTGTGAACAGAGACGGGTGTAAACAGATGCATGTTACACCACTACTGCAGCACTCACAGTGTGTGTGTGTGTGTGTGTGTGTGTGTGTGTGTGCAGGAGTACCCCATCCGCACCGTGGAGGACAGACATAAGCTGGCTGCTCAGGGGAAGTTTGTCACCACTGAGTTCGAGCCGTGTTTCGACGCTGCAGACTTCATCAGAGCTGGCACTGATATCTTTGTACAGAGGAGTCAGGTGAGTACACATCCGCTCTCATTCCTCTCTAATGCTCCAGCTTGTGTTGAGAACTCTTCCAGCTCCTCACATTTTCACTGACAGGTTACAAACTACATGGGCATCGAGTGGATGAGACGTCACCTCGCCCCAACCTACAAGATCCACATCATCTCCTTCAAAGACCCAAACCCCATGCACATCGATGCCACCTTTAACATCATCGGCCCGGGGCTGGTGCTGTCCAATCCGGATCGGCCCTGCAGGCAGGTCAGTGCTGTGCTGCCCCCTAGTGTTGATCTGTAGCACTGCAGAGACACACACTCACCTGATGGTGACTCTCTCCTGCAGATCGAGATGTTTAAGAAGGCCGGCTGGACTGTGGTGACTCCTCCGACTCCTCTTATTCCAGACAGTGAGTACCTGAGTGCTGCGTCTCACTGTAGCGCATGAGGTCTGACGTGAGTTTGGTGGGATGCTCCTAAACTATTCAGTCAAAACACAACCTTAAATCCTATCAGAGCACCTAACTCTTTAAACACAAGCTTAACGTTGTTATTTTATATTGATACAGAGCTCAAAACTGAGTCAGTGTTCCTTGAGTCAAAAATGAACGTCTCTGGAAGAAGTCAGAAAGAGCTTTATTGCCAAGTGTGTTTACACACAAGGACTTTTTCTTGGTGACAGAAGCTTCCAGTACACAGACACAGATCCCGAGCATCTAATATATTAAAATTGTAATCAGATGTTCAAACTACAACATGAAAATGAACAATTTGAATCAAAAGATATTTCAAATGAAATCTATGTGCATTGAATTGTGCAGAGTCATGTTGTATGTCACTCAGTCACTGCTCTGATAAATGCATATTTCATATTTCCACAGATTTTGTAGAAGATGAATGTCCATCTGTTAAATATTTGGCTAGATGTGCATTTTTGTAATCTCAGATCATCCGTTGTGGATGTCATCCAAATGGCTCTCCATGAATGTCTTGATGCTGGACGAGAAGCGTGTGATGGTGGACGCTAACGAGATGACCATACAGAAGATGTTTGAGAATCTGGGTGAGAGCTGTTTTCGGCTCTTGTTGTGATGAGCTGATCTTCAGCTGTGATGTGACTCCTCATTCACGTGCTCTGTGTTTGCTCCTGCAGGTATTAACACCATTAAAGTCAGCATCCGTCACGCTAACTCTCTGGGAGGAGGCTTCCACTGCTGGACGACGGACGTGCGCCGCCGCGGGACGCTCCAGTCCTACTTCCTCTAGTCTGCCAGAGACTCGCAGTTCTTATTGAGCTCAGATTTCAGCATGGTTTGACAGCGCTGTGCATGTCAGGGCTTTTGCAAACGCCACAGATGAACGTGATGAATAGAAACCTCAGTGATCTCAATAACAACTGCATTTCTGGCCGGCTGTTTTAGGACTGACTCCAGCGAAGCAGGCAGAGCCCCCCCCCCCCCCACGCCACCACGACCACAGAAGAAGAGTTTCTACCTCCTATTTACCAAAATGAAAAGAAAAAAAACATACAAACAAACAAAAAAAATAGCATATTTTGAATTGTAATGACTTCTTATATAATGCATTTTAATTCTATATAATTTTCTTTTTTACCCTACATGTGATGTGCCAAGTGTTAATTTGTAAACTCAGGTATTTTTATAGCCATATTTCAGCTATTTTGTAAGCATTTCATGAAAATGTAAATATCTGTATGCATTGTAGTGGCATATACTTTCCCTTCACAGAAGTGTTTTCTAGCATCTGCCTCTGATGTGGTTCAAGAGCAGGAGTCAGGACGCTGTGCGCTGCTTTACATGGACGTGTTCACGGACGCTTGGCTGATTGTTTTGCGTTGCGCTTGTGCTGTGATTCTCTCTTTATCAACACATGATTGTGTGTCAGGTCAAACCATTCAAATAAAGATACACTTGGAATTCAGCCTGACTTTAAGCTTTATGAACTTAAGAGCTACAGATCACCAGAGGAACAGCAGCTGTTACTCTACTACTACTCTACATATTCATAATCCTTCATAATCCATTACTTCAGCATGTTTTATATTAGTGACAAAGGCTGGTTGAAAAGTGTGCTGCAGTCATGTGTTATTGAGCTGCAAACTTGATTCATTTATGTGTGTGTGTGTGTGTGTGTGTTAATCATTGACTGATCTGAATATAACAGCAGATTCACTTCACCAAAACATAAGTAATAAACACCCATCAGAATAATACGGATCATATGTTTTTAACTGTAGCTGATGTTTCATTTGCACTCAAAAAGAAAAAGAAAAAACTGTATTGAGATGTTTAACACTTTTCTCTAAAATAATGGCACAGTGCTGAAGATGCATCTATGGCCCAGAGACACACACTTGAGCCGCAAGGGTTTTGTTTTCATCTATCATGCTGACCATATTTTTATTTTTAGGTAATGAAATGCAAATACAAGAAACGTTCTGCAAAGGTTAAAAAACTATAGATATAACTGAGTACAAATTTATCGCAGGGGTAAGAGGGTCATGTTTATTAACTAATTAATATTTTTAGACTTTGTACCAACCTAAAGCAATTCACTTATTTAAAAACAACAACAACAACAACAAAAACTTGTATGGCATTCTACTTCACAGGATAAGTTCTGTTCAGCTGTGATTTCCTCAGTTAACCCTTTCTGCCTGCGCGTCTGCGGCGCGTTGCGCTTTAAAGGTCCCTCCACACGCGAGCCCCGCCCCTCTGCGCGCAAGCGGCTTCTGGTTGGCTCGATGCAGCTCATTTGCATTGACGTCATTCGAGGCTGTAGGTCAATCCGTGCGCGTGCTTTTATTGGATCTGCTGCTGTCACATTCGCGCCGCTGCTGTTCTCAACGCGGGTTATTCTTCGTCAGGAAACTCGCGACGCGCAAACGCCTTTTCTTCTGTTATCTGGCGGCCGTCCGTGGGTTTTCTCCGTCCGTCCCCGTGAAAGAGAGGCAGAATCGTAGGCCCTTGATTGACAGCTGCTGTTTAATACAGCTTTGGCGTTGACGCGCCGCTCCGGAGTTTCATCTAACGGCCCGTTTGATGTCATAAATGCCGGATCGCGCGTCCCGCGGCGCGTCCGGGACAGATTTCAGCCTGTTGATGGGGAGCGGAATAAACGCGCCGGTTGGTTCCCGATGACTGCGGCTGAGGGAAGAGACACAGAGGCCGCGCGGAGCGATCGGGTCGAAGGAGAATAAGCGCACGAGCAGATGGACGTGGACCGAACCGGAGCTTGAAATCCGCCAGAAAAGAGGCGAAGCTCGTGAGCGGACCGTGAGGATGAGGAGTAACGGGCGCGAGTGAAGCGCGGCGTCGGTCGGGGGGAGCAGAGCAACATGAGCAGAGTTTGTGTTTGATCGATAGACTCGATAGATCCGATCTCCTGATGATCTGAGAGAGAAACATTCCTATCCGCGCAGTGAATGATGGGCTGCGCCTCCAGCATCCACATCTCCGATCGGGTTAATCACAGCGAGGACTCGCAGAACTGCTCTCATCCGGGCCACATCAAGCCTCAGGTGAGTGTGTGTGTGTGTGTGTGTGTGTGTGTGACCCTGGGATAGTTCACTCAGAAACCATCATCATGTAGGCCACTGCGTGACTCTGTGGAGCTCAGGGACTGACCCGCTTTTCTCAGAATCTCTCCTCAGAGGAAATAAAGTCTTTGCAGTGTATTCTGTTCGTGTTCTCATGGAATCAGGGTCAGTCTGCTGCATACTCGTGCTAGTGTCGCATACTGAGTGTGACAGTCAGTCAATGGAAACTCATAATAATGTCACACTGACGTGTCTGTTTAGTGCACTTGTTAGACTACAGACTATATAGTCAATATTAAGAAATCTGAGGAATATCATGCCCAAAAACATGAGCAGAGTATGTGTTTCTGCTGAAGGAGAGAGAGCTAGTATGGATGAGGACAGGGTGAATGAACAGGTGTTTGATGCTCCAGGTATTTTACTCACATTCACAGTTTTCAGCTTATGAAACTGTTCATCATGCATATGTTTCTGTTTAACCATTTTGAGACTGGCATTCAGATCCGCCTCCATGTGAGAGACACGCCCACATCTCAACATCCAATCAGCTACTGATGCATTGAACTAAGTCCCGCCCTACAATTTTTCGTTCAATCATCGCGCAGCTTTCTGACAATCTCGGCTTTAATCTTGATACTCATTGGGCTGAGATAAATGTGGTTTATAAGTTTAAAGTTGCTGTTTTTTTAATTCTCTATCCTTTGTCACTTTAAACAAAGAATATGATAAATTTGAGGCCATTTAGGTTGCAGTTTTTTGTACTAATAATAGCGATGATGATGATGATGATCACAGGACTCTCACGGGTGAAATGAGCAGATGTGTGTTGTTCCGCAGGCCGTGTGTGTGTGTGTGTGTGTGTGATTTACTGTGCTTTAACACACACACAGATGATGCTGCTGATTCATTTACTCTTTCATCAATCAGCTGTTCTGATGGGAGTGTGTGTGTGTGTGTGTGTGTGTGTGTGTTAATCAAGGCTGCAGCAGGATCTGTGTGACTTTCTGTCCATGATAAGGCTCAAGTACAAGGTCTGATGATGGTTTTCTCATGTCTCACAACACATTCCTCTT
>NC_039260.1:10789101-10791601 GCF_003368295.1 Carassius auratus
GAAAATGAAAATGGGGAATCGATTTTAACCAAATAGGTACACTATTCATTTTTAAATAATTAAACTTTAATTTAAAAATATAAATGTAACAATACTCACAAAACCCAGACAGAAAATACCAGCAAATACGCGCCTATATAGTGATGTGGAAAGAGACCTCCTACAGGAGATGCTGAGTTCTGAAAAGGAGCCGCCATTGCCAGCTGACAGCGACGGCTTGTGTGGTGAAAGATTGGCAGTAATACTCCCACCCGGCTCGGACCGGCTCGGGCTTGCGCTGCGGTTTGTGAGGTACTGTGTTTTGTTATTAATTCAAGTATTTGCTATTGACTGTTCAAATACAGAGTTTTGCGTGTCGTGTGTGTGTGTGTGAGAGAGAGGGGGTCACACAGTGTTGTCCGTTGTCTTAACCGTCCATGTTTTATGATCTAGAAACACATACGAGCTTCATCACTGTGTGTCATGTGACTCTTCCTCTTTCAGCTTGAAACTAAAGACATTATTAACTGTCTTTACATTTATTTTGAAAGATGAAGCTCGAGATTATGAAAATGTTCTGACAAGTGCTTGCGGTGTTCGGCCAATCAGAATGCATTGGGTCAGTCGGCCAATCAGAGCAGACTGTGCTTTCAGAAGGAGGGACTATGTTTGAGAGAGGCGGGGCTTACAGTATTTGAAAAATAATGGGTTTTTTGAACATTAAAGCATGTTAACGTATTCTGTGACACCAAATACACAAAATAATGAACTTCATAAAATCATCATATGATCCTTTAAATCATATCTTTCATGTAAAAATATATATATCTCTGCAGTGTGTGTACTGTGTGTGTGTCTTCTGTGTGTCTCTGTTGTGTGTGTGTGTGTGTCTCTGTTGTGTGTGTGTGTGTGTGTGTGCCTCTGTTGTGTGTGTGTGTGTGTGTCTTCTAGGCGTGTGTGTGTTTCTGTTGTCTCTGTGTGTGTGTGTGTGTGTGTTTCTTTTCTCTTCCTCATGTTGTCCGATGATCTTTTGGGATGCTGTCTGGTGGAGGGATGGTCTCCATGGTAACGGAGCATCATCAGGGAGGATGCTGGGATCATGTCTGGATGTTCTTCCTCAGATCACTGAGTGTGTGTGTGTGTGTTCTTGTCTGTTGTTTCAGAGCACGTTAACGGAGGTGCAGTTTGGACCAATGAAGCTGTATGAAGATCAGCTGCAGGTATCTGCTCTTCTTCACTCTCGCTCTGTGTTCAGACATTATTCTGCTTAACAAGGGTTTCTCTACAGCGAAGAGTGAGTGAGAACATGCTGAATATCAGGCTTCCTGCTCATTATAGTGTGTGTTCGTTCTATATTGGGATTTTCATTAACGCTCATTAATTCTTCAAGCTAAATTAAGGAAGGTTGAGTGAATCCGACCCGACTCCTGTATCCTGAGATTTCTGGAGCTCCCGTGAGAAGATGTGAATTATCTCTGTGTGAATCACTGTAGCTTGAGTTCCCCTCTCTCTTCTGTCCCATAGTTCCCTGTGTCTCTTTAGAACCAGAACATTGACTATAGAAAAGGCAAAAAAACAACAGCAATGTTCAATGCTATACGAAACACATCAGTTGAGACGTCTGGTGCAGCAGATCTACACCGAATACTGTGAAATGATGGATCTGAAGAATTGTGCAGCCTTAGTGCAGTTGGGTTAGCATTAGCATTGGATTAGCATTAGCATTGGGTTAGTATTAGCATTGGGTTAGTATTAGCAAGGAGTAGGTATGCACCAAAATGAAAAATCTTGGAATTACGAATTTGGGAAGATGTTTGTCGCACGTATCACAAAAATTTCCAAAAATGTTGCTGAGCATCTGACGGGAAACAAGTTCTGATCCCTGGTGTGAGTCAGAACGCATGCAGTTCCTGCATTAGAACACACAACATTCTGCAGTTTATTTACCAATCGTTTGAGGTCATTTCTGGATTCCAGTCATCATACAGTAACTCATCATCCTCCTCTTCCTCTCATCAGACGTGATGTAGCACTAAACAGTCTCTCGCTGTCGCTGTCTCGAGCTTCTAGTGATTTCTGCATCTTTCTCTGACAGGTTTGCTGCGCGTGCCTCTGTTTGATCACGTTAATCATTGTTCAGCACATATTATTCGACCAAACTCTGAAGGAGAATTCATTTGCTATTTTCGGCCGATTATTCTGTGCATCCCTAGCGAGGAGTTAGCATTATCGTTGGGCTAGCATTGGGTTATAATTAGCGTTATGTTGGCATTAGCATTGAGGGCAGTATTTAGGTTTGTGCTGAGGTGTTGTGCCACTCTTGCAGAGCTTTAATTACTGTTGGAAAGTGAAACAGTGATTTCCTTTTCCTGTGTTAGTCCTCCCAGCTGATCATTCCCTCAGAACACACGGAGCATCCGAAACTGTCCGTTCACACAAGTCAAGTCACCTTTATTTGTGTAGCGCTTT
Source organism: Carassius auratus (assembly GCF_003368295.1). NCBI lineage: Eukaryota > Metazoa > Chordata > Actinopteri > Cypriniformes > Cyprinidae > Carassius > Carassius auratus. The sequence continues at coordinate 10,791,550 of NC_039260.1, forward strand.
ATGCAACACAGATTGTGTCAAAGCAGCTTTAGAGTGTTAGCTTCACACAAAC
>NC_039260.1:10796601-10798859 GCF_003368295.1 Carassius auratus
AGACTGTGTGTGTGAGAGTGAGTGAGAGTGTGTGTGAGTGAGTGTGAGACTGTGTGAGTGAGTGAGAATGCGAGAGTGTGTGTGTGTGTCAGTGTGAGAGTGTGTGTGTGTGAGTGTGAGTGTGTGTTCAGGTGTGCTGATGTGTCGTTGTTGTCATTGTCAGATATTCAGCAGTTCAGCAAACACAAGGACCGCAGGAAAGGATCGCTGGACGTTCGCTCCGACGACCTCTAGAGGAAGTGATGGTGAGATGACACTGCTGACCTTTGACCCTCAGCCAAAACCTTGCCCTTCACTCAGAGCCCTTCCCCCAGGCGGAGTGTACAGGTTTATCTTAATCATGTGACTCGTGGTCAGATGATGCTTCAGTGTGAACCGCTCATCCCACCTGTCCGCTCTTCTTCCTGATTGTGGTTGAGCTGAATTTAGGATCAGCTATAAGAGACATAAACTCTGTTAATAAGAGAATCCCTGACTAACCCTTGACCTCTGACCCCTGTGCTCAGGTGCATGTGAAGTGAAGGATGTTTTCAGATCTTCTTGTGTTTAGCAGGAAGTTCTCAGAGGAGACACTCGTCTATGGCCAGAATCCACTCCATGACTATTGAAGCTCCCATCACTAAGGTACATACAGTATTGTTCAAAATAATAGCAGTACAATGTGACTAACCAGAATAATCAAGGTTTTTCGTATATTTTTTTATTGCTACGTGGCAAACAAGTTACCAGTAGGTTCAGTAGATTCTCAGAAAACAAATGAGACCCAGCATTCATGATATGCACGCTCTTAAGGCTGTGCAATTGGGCAATTAGTTTGAATTAGTTGAAAGGTGTGTGTTCAAAAAAAATAGCAGTGTGGCATTCAATCACTGAGGTCATCAATTTTGTGAAGAAACAGGTGTGAATCAGGTTGGCCCCTATTTAAGGATGAAGCCAACACTTGTTGAACATGCATTTGAAAGCTGAGGAAAATGGGGTCGTTCAAGACATTGTTCAGAAGAACAGCGTACTTTGATTAAAAAGTTGATTAGAGAGGGGAAAACCTATAAAGAGGTGCAAAAAATGATAGGCTGTTCAGCTAAAATGATCTCCAATGCCTTAAAATGGAGAGCAAAACCAGAGAGACGTGGAAGAAAACGGAAGACAGCCATCAAAATGGATAGAAGAATAACCAGAATGGCAAAGGCTCAGCCAATGATCACCTCCAGGATGATCAAAGACAGTCTGGAGTTACCTGTAAGTACTGTGAGTGTTAGAAGACGTCTGTGTGAAGCTAATCTATTTTCAAGAATCCCCCGCAAAGTCCCTCTGTTAAAAAAAAAGGCATGTGCAGAAGAGGTTACAATTTGCCAAAGAACACATCAACTGGCCCTAAAGAGAAATGGAGGAACATTTTGTGGACTGATGAAGTAAAATTGTTCTTTTTGGGTCCAAGGGCCACAGGCAGTTTGTGAGACGACCCCCAAACTCTGATTCCAAGCCACAGTACACAGTGAAGACAGTGAAGCATGGAGGGTACACAGCATCATGATATGGGCATGTTTCTCCTACTATGGTGTTTGGGCCTATTTATCGCATACCCAGGGATCATGGATCAGTTTGCATATGTTAAAATACTTGAAGAGGGTCATGTTGCCCTAATGCTGAAGAGGACATGCCCTTGAAATGGTTGTTTCAACAAGACAATGACCCAAAACACACTAGTAAACGGGCAAAGTCTTGGTTCCAAACCAACAAAATTAATGTTATGGAGTGGCCAGCCCAATCTCCAGACCTTAATCCAATTGAGAACTTGTGGGGTTGATATCAAAAATGCTGTTTCTGAAAGCAAAACCAAGAAATGTGAATGAATTGTGGAATGTTGTTAAAGAATCATGGAGTGGAATAACAGCTGAGAGGTGCCACACAGTTGGTTGACTCCATGCCACACAGATGTCAAGCAAGTTTTAAAAAACTGTGTCATACAACTAAATATTAGTTTAGTGATTCACAGGATTGCTAAATCCAAGAAAAAAAAAATGTTTGTACAAAATAGTTTTGAGTTTGTACAGTCAAAGGTAGACACTGCTATTTTTTTTGAACACACCCCTTTCAACTAATTGCCCAATTGCACAGCCCTTAAGAGCGTGCATATCATGAATGCTGGGTCTTGTTGTTTTCTGACAATCTAGCTGAAACTACTGGTAACTTGTTTGCCACGTAGCAATAAAAAATATACTAAAAACCTTGATTATTCTGGTTAGTCACATTGTACTGTA